>NW_027495081.1:0-213549 GCF_021521415.1 Bidens hawaiensis | reverse complement strand
TAATTTTCATATGTATATGTTTATTGTTTATCTAGTTTGTTACATGAATGGAGGAGATTTTCGTTACAAGAAGTTGAGCTGTTAAAAAATCTGCATCTCAGGCAACAAGCTTCTGAACACATATCTTTCCACCGGTACCCTCTTCATCTCATGAACTTGAAGTGCGTTTATATCAAGCCATTATTTATTATATAATATTGAAGTTTAATTAGTTTATTGTTTGTGTCCAAATTATTCTATTGAAGATGGAGGAAGTTCCCCTTGAAGAAATGATGAGATCATGACTAGTGCTCTTTCTGGTTGGTAGCTTGGGACTGTATGGCCCGCGCCTCTTACTGTGGCCAGTACCATTGATCCTCTGTAGCCTACCACATATCCTCCAACCTATCATATTTGTTACATCAGTTTTGTTAATTTTATTTTCATAATATATGTTGTTAACACGTTGGTTAGTATTTGCCGTGTACCTCTTGGTTATAGTACCACGGTCGCCAACCAACCTCTACTGGAATCTTCAACTTGTTTATAGAGTACCTTGAGGATGTTATTGGGACGACTCCATCGATGTCCCCACTGTAGATTCGTTAAGAGTCAATTTTATATTTCTTTTCATCTACACAGGTTCATTAGGACTAATTAATATATGATTCACCATTTCACCTGTATATCCAGACAACAATACCATCTTCAACCAGCTGATTGATAGTAGGCAAAATGGTTGTTGGGCTATCTGTCCATCCAATACCACTACACACAACAGGATAATGATTAGTTAACCCCTTAATTACTTCTAACAATCATGTGAAACCTTGTGTTTATAGTACTAGTATGTGAATTTAGTAAATAGAGGTACCCGCAATGTGACCATGAGGTATTTCGGGCATGAAGAGCTTCTTGCACGTCTGCTCTGTTCAAATAGGTGTCTACATAGTCATCCGAACAAGGATCGAAAGTCTTGACCTACATAATCATGTTAAAATCAAATTTGAAATATAGAAAAATGGTTTTAATGCAATGTTTATTCATCTCTTCTAATATTCTAAAAATTATAAACAAAATTCATTCATTTATAGATGTGCAAATCATGCGTATGCTATATTTTCTACACATGTGTAGATAAACGTTTAAAAATGATAAATGAATATATATTAACAAATCAGTTTAATGATTTTATGCGCGCAATAGACATTTATATGTTAGGAGTAAAAGTTTTATAAAATATTAACCATTGATAGAAACAGTTGAACGATTTAAGTTTGTTCCTTTTGTTCTTGCAATAATTTTTGTTATAAACATCGATAAGAGGCTTACGGATCCCTGGGATCTAGGTTTTTGTGCATCGTCAGGACATAATGGAGCATATATGTTGTACATGTTGATTTCACCAACTTCATCGCCTGCTTGTCTTTCATACTTCTCACATCTATCCGAGGTATTTCCAGATTCGAAATCACAATAGTTAGTGATTCCTGCATGTGTCTCATCAGAGATTAGGGCATGTGTCCATGCATAGTCATATTCCCCTTCGATAGAGGTAGCGTCATCTATCCAAGCATTCCCAATCTACACATTCAGATAGTGCTTTAGTGCTTACAGCTTCGAGAGTGTATGTGGTTATGTCATAACGATACAGGTAGTTTTTACTTACTGCTATTCCTTTGAGATTAATAACAGTTTGTTTTGTTTTCTTGTTCTCTGCGAGAATGAGAGAAGCGAGCTGAGGTACATAGTGGCCTGCATAGCTTTCACCAGTAATAAAAAAATCTCGAGTTTTGTATTGAGGGAATCTATCTAACCAGTTCACGAGGAACGTGTAGGAGTCTTTAGCTGTCCGTTTGTCGCCTGTTGTGTAGTCGGAAGATCTGTTTGAATACGAGAACCCAACTCCAGCCGGTGACTCCAAGAATATTACATTAGCCACTGTCAGTTCATCACAATTTAGCCTTTTTTTTAATGTCTATTCTAACAATGGACTAATGAAATGCATTTATGTTATTACCATTATTCCATGCACAGTCATTGCGGTAGAGCGTTTTCCCATCGCTGTTGACCCGAAAGGGTCCAAGTTCTTCCATGGCTCCATATCCAAAAGATGAGCATCCCGGTCCTGTAGAAATAGCCTCGTTAGTTCTTTGATCATGCTAAATGCTGTTTGAACACTATAACACGTATAATATTACCTCCATTGAGCCAGAGGACTAGCGGTTTGGTTGAAGAGTTATTCGGTGATTCAGCAAAATAATAAAACAATGCTCTTCCAGCATCTGAATCGACTGTTACATATCCTGAATAATGCTCAAAGTCCGCTTCCGGTTGACCTGGCAGCTTATCAATCCTGTCGGCCTCCATTGATCCTTGTTGAGGTACAGTATAAACTGGAGATATATTTACAACATCTTGTTGTGTCCATGATTCTGCATGTGGTGAATTCCCTGATCTTCTCGATTTGATCAATTTGTTTAGGATGCTTATCTGGTTATCCTTGCTTGCAACAGAAAAACCGACAAGGTAAAGTGAAACAACCATTAACATTAAATTTGGCATTCGGGTCATTTTAGCTGGACGCGTCATCTTTACATGTATTAATTTGTGTGTGTGTGCAGGTGCATCTACGTACCTATCAATATATATACATACATGCGCTATAGTACACTCGTACAGATAGCATATAGCTGGTTTGTTTTTGTTGCAGTGTCATTTCCTATGCTCTTTGAAATCTCCACATTATTTAAATAACGGCATCGACATTTTGCAGAGTATCTGATTGTCAACTTCTCCCATTAGCCACTCATGTAATATTCTTGGAGTCACCTGCTGGATACTTTATATGCGCTGCTTAAATAAATATTGAAGCTGGCCCGTATCATATTCGATCCATCGGTCACCTGACTCGACCAGCCTGTTTTGCGAAAGTTATATTGGAGATATCTCATGGTTGGCCCCGGGCAGCCAAGAAGCCCAAACAGAGAGACTATATATTATATGAAAGTGAAACAATATAGATATATTATGAACTACATATTAAGAAATGTGTATAAAGGTTTTAACTAAATTAGTTATGTTAAGAAATTAACACAATTTGGTTGGATTAATTAGATATTTAGTTGGTAATATCTGCAAGTTTATTAAGACAAAGCATTTTATAAAGATGGTATACAATAATTTTGGTTAAAAATAAACATGAATTATTAATGTATATTTTTATAAAATTTATTAACAGTTTTGATAATTGAGCACTTATTATTTTTGACGCTTTTAGAAATTTAGACTGCTCACAGGATTTAAATTTGGATTGAATGACAACATTGTTTGATTTATAATATTCTTGTAGGAAGTCAATTTAAATTTCTAGAAAGTTTGTTCGTTGAAGTTTATTAACAAATTTAGGAATCAAAGGACTTATGGCATAGTAGTATGAAGGTAGTCTATATTGGTAATCTTTTTATTTAGAGTGAACGCGATTTTTATCCATGTGATTTGTCCAAATATGCGGTTTTAGTTCAATAGTTTTAGATTTGCGATTTCCATCCATGTGGTTTCATTTCACCAGCAATTAAACCCAAATTCATTAACCCCGTTAAGTTTGGTCGTTAAACACTTAAACCTATCAGAGTGCTCCTCACGTCATTTTTGTCATTTTTCTTTCCAAATAAACCCAGTCGTAATTAGCAAGCCCCCTCACATGGGTTGTATTTGGGGGGAAAAGGACGAAACTGTCACTCATGTGAAGGATACGCTGATGGGCTTAACGATCAAACTTAACGGGGTTAATGAATTTGGGTTTAATTGCTGGTGAAATAAAATCACATGGATGAAAATCGCAAATTTAAAACTATTGGACTAAAACCGTATATTTGGACAAATCACATGAATGAAAACCACAGTTTACTATTTTATTTATATTTTGTTTTATGGACTATAATGTAAAATGATATGAATTTTGGAGTATAATCAGTGGGTGTCCGAATTAGACTATTAGTGTTTTAATAAAAAATTGCGAAGGAGTCTCCCTATAAATGAAGTCTTGAGGGAAAGTTAAATCTATTTTTAATACGAATAAGAAACATTTCAATATAAAGCAACCTTAAATTCCGTATACCAACAAAAGATTTTAATCACTAATTGCATATACATGTTTAAAGGTATTGTAAATTAGTAACTCTATTATGAAGATCAAAATGCTCATAATTCATAAAGATAACACGCTTATGCGATTATGAACTTAAGTAGTAGATGTGAAGTGTCTTTAGTTATAATCATCATGCATCGTGTTTGGAGATCGTTGTGGTTGATTGTAATTGTTTCTTGTGTAATATCGTTATTCCTTTTATACTACACTGCACTAGGCCAAACTGCGTTTTTTACACAAGTATTTTTCGGTTGTCTAGAGAGAAGATTTAAAGCTTTTAAGAATTTTCAAATTGTCCTAATAATATTATTTTTTTATGTATCAGTTGTAAACATTTATCATATTATGAAACTATGCATTTGATATTATTAATTTATGTATTAGTAACATCCTACCTATTGTATTAGTGGTACCGTAAGTGATAAGACTAAAAGAACAAACATGCCAAAGAGTAGAGGTATCCAAAGTTATTTTATTCTATTAGTTTATTGTCCATTAAAGTTGTGACTTTAGGCCTTATTAAAAGCAATAGTTGAACCTATTTTTGTTATATAAATGCATCTAGTTGCATCACTTGTTACCCGTCTATTATATTTTTATAAAAGTTTATATTATATATAGCCTCGTGCTCAAATTGACAATAATAGCCTAATTATAGAGACAAAAATATTTATGAAAAAATGATATATAATCTTCTCTGATATGTGAAAGAAAGGAAAAAAGGAGAAAAAGAAAAGGATATAGCGCGCCCGTTTGGTTCAAAATTCAAGAATTAAAATTGGAATTAAGTTGATTGCATCATAATTTATGTTTAGCTGACATGGACTAAAGGACTTGTAGCCTAACGGTATCATTGTATGTTAAATGGTGTTGTTTTACAACTATTTATAGGTTTTAGTTTCATGATAGATAAATATATAGATTTAGGAGTAGGGTTAGAAAGTGAGTTCATCGGTCTAAAAAAACTTGAGGCATGAATGGAACTTAATTTGGAATATTAGTCGATGTAACTCATGCCTACTGCCATTTATATTCACGGATGAGGAGGTGTGACCCACGAGCAGTGGGAGCTCAGTTTTGAGCAATGGTATTTAACCATCTTCATTAGCAACATCAACAATGAGTCCTATCAGTGGCGGTCGAATCGGTATTGAGTGTTTAAGATGACAAAGGGACACATTGCGTCCATGCCACACGTGCGCATGTGTTAGGATGCCACATGTGTATTCTTCTGAGGGAAACAATATGCATGAAGTGTTTTTCTTTATAAACCACTCCAAATTTTGTCATCCTATACACGTGACAAAAGATGTCAGCTTTAATTCATTTTCTTTAAACTTTTCACGGCTTTGGTTGTTTCATAAACATAACTTCAAATGACGATATCTCATTCATTTTAGTTTGGTTTTGGATGTGGGGTTTAATGCGAAGCGTTCACATGGTAAAGGACAACCCGGAAATAATTATCTACATAACTCATATATAGATACAATTTTTTATGTTAAAAGTTAGTGAAATTCACTTAACTTTTTTCCAATAGTAACAAAAAGTGTCTTGAAATCACGACTTAAACTTGTTTGACAAACTAATCCTTTGTTGCTAAATAATTAATAGAAAAAAATGAGACGTTGTATGGATCCTAAGGTTCATATGACAAAACAAGCTATATTATAAAGATCTTAGGGTTTAAAAAGTATGAAAATCACTAAACAATAAAATTAAAAGAATATAAATAAAAATACAGCAAAAAGAAAAAAAAAGCCACATACGCCATGTTTCAATCTCTCTACAAAAGTTACTCAAAACTTGAAAAATTAAAAAACACGCAAAGAATAAAGTACTAAACTATTATAAAACACTTACGATTTTGAGATGATTTTAAACTTATAGATTATTTTCCTTTTATTTTGAAGGAGGGGACTGCTGTTCTCATGCTAACCCAACCCTAAACTAAAATACGTCACTCCGAACTAAAGCGATCGTTCGACGAATCCTTAAATGATCGCTTTAAAAGTAGAGGCTATGATGATTTGACGGCCAACAACATATGTTTGAAAAGTAGGGGCCATGATTTAACTTCTTTGAACAAACGATTGATATACTCAAACGACCGACTAAAATTTGAAAATGGCCGTTGAAAAATGATGTGGAAGTAAATCGGAGATGGCATGTGTATAGCAAGTCCGTTGCTGGAAAAATTGAGGAGAATTTAAATGATTGTATAGAAAGTTAGTAATAACAAATTAATAACTATTTGAGTTTTCGTTATTGATTTACTGAAGGGGTGTGTAGCCATGTATAATTAAACTATGTAATTGTACTAATATTATGGTAGTATTGTAATTGGTTCCTAACAATTATATTAACTCATTTTTCTTGTCGTCTAATCTTGAATAATTAGAAGCCGGCAAATCGGAAAATTAAATAAATCATGACACTAGAAAAAACGTTCTTCTTGCTTATTAAATATTGAATACTGAAAATGAAATAAGAAATATTAAATTTAAGTTTAAAAAATATAAATTACTCCGTAAATTATATTATACAAGTATTCTAGATTGAAATCAACATGTCTATGCGACTTTATCTAATTTGGGAGATATGAGGGATTGTCAGGGTTCGAGTCCTGATCTCACCCGGTTTTACCGGCTGCTCGCTGTCGTGCTATTTGGCGGGCGTGGGGGTCGGGTTTTATCCGGTGAATCCCTCAACAGGTGGACCGCTAGGGGCTCCGTCCGTCCGGACTAGTGACCGGCTCGGGCTACCTTTAGCCATTGGGGGCCGCGTACGGAGTACCCGGCGTTACTTAGTTGGCCGTTAAAAAAAATGTCTGTGCGACAAGTCATTATTGTGGTCCGACCACAAGTAATTAATAGAAATTACACCAATTTACACATATAAAATACATAAAACGGGTTTAGATGTTTTGAAATTTATTTTGTAATCAGTAAGTGCATGCAACGGAGTTTTATATAATACAAACCATAAAAAATGGCGTTGAATATGGTAATACCGATGTCGGTACCTATTTTGTAAAGGATACCGACACTTATTTTGCATTGATTGATCGTATACCGATACTTGTCCCGATAATACCAACATCGGTGCCTATTTTGTTTAGATGTGTCGATTTGATTTGTCACGATAGTAGTATAGTATCATGAAAACTTGTTTACAGAACACACAATCCCGCTAATTAGGGGTGTGCACGTTCGGTTTGGTTAATTTCGGTTAATAACCAGTATCAAATTTGGGCTAAAATTTTGCTTAAAAATAGATGAAATAAATGTTTAAATACATGAAATGAATACATAACTACATGAAATGAATGTATAAATATATGAAATTGAGATATTAGTACATGAAATGGAGATGTAAATACATGAAAATGACAATATTAAACTATTAATACATATAATACATGAAATAGATGGAAAAAAACTTGAAAATATTAAAAAATAAAGAGTTTGGTTCGGTTAATTCCGATTAATTCGGTTTTCGGTTATATCGGTTCGGTTTCGTTGGTTTTCGGTTATTGCTCACCCCTACCGCAGATATCTTGCTAATCATCAAAAGACAGGATATTGCTAATAAATACTCCCTCCGTCCCATTATCAGTGTCCTAGTTTGACTATTCAAGTCTTTCTTTAGCAACCTTGACCGTAAATATTTTACATCAAGTATTATATAACACTAACAAAAATATTGTCGGTCAAAGTTAAAAAAGAAATACTTGAAAAATCAAACTATGACACTTATAATGAGACGGAGGGAGTACCTTGTTAACTAATTACATAAAGATGTAAATCATAATAACACTAGTTAAGCACCCTTACCCTAAAAAGTAAAAACACGTGAAATCAATATTACTAAACTTTGAATCCACAAATTAAGAATATACTTATAAGTTGCCATTTGGTTCACGTATATATGATTGCAACCACTAGAAATTAATAGAAATAATATTCAGACAATGCAATTTCTTCCATTAATTTAGCAGTTATCAACGACTTAACACCAAGAGTATTCAATATTCATACCCCGACAAAGATTTATCAACACAAAGGCTGCCCATAAGACATGCCAAACGTTGTTCCAGAAGACACTCATAGACGGCAACTTAGACTAACTATCATACATACGACTGACACAATACTATATATATTAATCCCACCTACCCTACCCCACACCATTCTTCATATATAATATAACAAACGACCTAGTGTACGTATGTTCTTAACTCATTAGAACAAGAACAACAACAACAACAACATGGAGGTTGCTTCACCCGTACATCCCAACGATTTCGACTTCACCGCATCCGCATACGCGTCCGCACCATCTACTCCAAGGTTCATGGGAGACTACCACTTCAGTGCACCCACCAGTCCCACAAGAATCCCTGACTTATACTCTCAATTTGAAGAACTCCTTATATCCGAATCCGATGACACGCACCGGACTAACTACTGCCTTGCCGCCGTCCCCTTCGCATGGGAAGAAAAACCCGGTGTCCCTAAATCAGTTAGTAATGTATATGACCGTGATTTCGCTTTTGATGTGAGCAGTGAACTCCATCGTGACTCGTCTGTCTCCGCCGAAGATATATTCCACGGTGGCGTCATCAAACAACATGAACAACCACCAATAACACCACCATCTTCTGCCGCGAACAAAGTTAGAGAAAGAGGGAGAGAAAGAACCCCGAATTCGGGTTTATCGTCTTCAAGAAGTAGAAGAACACGTTCGCTTCCACCCTTTAGAGGCTCGGAATTAAAATCAGCAGCAACAACAACAACAGCAGCATCACAAGAGGCTTCATCAAGTACTACTCTTTCAGTTTTCGGGTCGAAAAAATGGAGCTTTAAGGACCTTTTCTTATTCAGGAGTGCTTCAGATGGTAGAGCTATGGCTAAAGACCCTTTCAAGAAATATTCATCCATTTTTAGAAAACATGATGAGGATTTAAGAAACTCGAGCTTACGTCACCGGTCCGGATCTGGATCCGGATCGGGGTCTTCGAAGAGAAGATCAGTGCCGCGGGTGTCGGCTCACGAGTTGCATTATACTGTGAACCGGGCGGTTTCGATTGATATGAAGAAGCAAACTTTCTTGCCATACAAGCAAGGTATATTGGGAAGATTGGCGTTTAATCCAACGGTTCATGCACTTTCAAATGGTTTTGGGCGTTCTCATAATTATTTAGAAATGGATTAGGGTTTGGTTAATTTGTTGTTGTACAAGAAAGATGTTAGTAAATTTGTTTGTTGTTTTTGGTTGTTGTGATCAAGAGATCCGTTTGTTAATTTGCTTATAGATGTGTTAAACATTATGTAATCATGAAACAGATGTTCATATACAATTTTACTTTTTAATACGTTACTATAATAATTTTATTGTTATTTTTATTTCTATGATAAAAATAATCTTATTGTGGGTGGTCAAAGATCAAGTATGGAGGGGTAACAAAAACCGGTTTTAGTTAGTAACCGAAAACCTGAACCGATCATAAACAAATTTGACAAGCAAATAAACATGTACGTGTTTAAGTTTTAACCTGAATCGATCAAAGGTTCGAAAGTTGAAAGTTGAAACTGAGTTCTAACCTTATGTGAAACTGGTCAAACATGGTACTTTAATTAACCGGAACCAGCTTCACATACAAACGGGTTTTGACTTTTGTTGACGTAAATCAAAAGCGGTTTTAACTCAAGCCGGTTTATTATACACCTGTACGTCGATACAATTCGTGTCAATCAATAAGTGGATATGAATCATCCAAGAAAAATAAAACATCTAGAATTATTGATGTCTTAATGATGTCACTAATCATCCTAAGAATATAAAATAAAAGATGTTGCATCATCATATTAATTAATAATATAGGTTTGCAAAGAGAACAAGAAACGATACACGTTCATGACAACGACAAGATATTTAAAATAACTATCCAAATAATAGTTAAATGATTTTGGGAGTAACTTTGTAAATTTTTCAAAACCATCTAAGAGTAATATTGTTTTTATCTATATCACCTAATGTTTTCATAATCGGATCGGACGTCGAATCGGACTTGCTACCGGGTCACCGGTTCAACCGGTCGAACTGGCTAAACAATTTCGAGGAAAAAAATGACGGGAAAGGCCGAAAAAATGTTTTTAGAAAAAAAAATAATTATTTTCATAGAAAACCGGTTCAACCGGTCCGGGTTTCCGGTCGGACCGGTTGAACCGATTCGGATCGGCCGGTTCACTGGGAGCGAGCAAACTGCACATAACCGGACCGGTCGGGGGACCGAATCCCGGTTGAACCGGCCCGAGCCGGTCTCAACAAAAGAAAGTTTCTATTTTAACTAGGGCTGTTCACGAGCCGAGCCGAACCGAGCAAAGGGTTGCTCGTTGCTTGGCTCGTTTACAACCGAACCGAACCGAGCGGCTGAAATTCGAACCAAGCGAAAACCGAAACGAGCCAAAATCGAATCGAGCATTTTTCGATTGAACATCGAGCGATTTCGAGCATTATTTATTTATTTTTCACTTTAAAAAATTCAATAGGAAACAAATTTAAATGTTGTAAATGATATATATTATAAATAAATTAGTAGTTTTTAGACAAACATGTAATATATTGTAATTTTTTTATTATAAATAAGTTTAAAGTGAGATATAATGATCATGTAAACAAATTTTTAGTTTTCTAAAAACTTGAATTTAACAAATAAAACTATAAAATTAACGAAATATGAAAAATTTTAATAGGTAAAAGGTGGCAACTTAGTGATAAAAAGCTGTTTGAAAAGAGAATCATTAAACATATTGTTTAATCAAAATCACATTTTTTTAAATTGTCTGTTGAAATATCAAATTATGTGTACATACTACCTATAGATTATCTATACTATTTAATAAATAAAGCTCTTAAAATGTCACATTGCATTACAATGTTGATTTTTATAAAATTTTCCCTCATCTCTCTCATATTAATTACATTTCTATTTTTAATATTTCATTTTGAATTTTTAATAATTTCATTCTAATTTAAAAAAATTAATACCATCATAAATATGTTAATTTGTTTAATATAAAATATATTGCATTAGTTATTAATATTAGATTTTTATAAGTAACCAATACGAAACGGGTGGGTTTCTTTAACCGGTTAAAGTTTCAAACATTGTTCATGTCAAAACAGTTTAGATTAGAATGAGTTTTGGTCCACGGGTTAGTTTAAAAAAGTAGTCATTTACAACTAAGTTTTGATATAGAAAATAACCAAGAAATAATTTATAATTTATAAATTTTCTAACAACTTTTTGTTTCCAAATTGCGTAATGTGTAATTTTTTTACCGTATAATATATCTTTATATATGTGATACATATTTTTTTTGTATTTCACATTATGTTATTATTTTAAAAAAAAAATTACTTATTCTATCCCGTGTGCTACACGAATAACTAACTAGTTTTAATTATATATGTAACTTATCTACTAAAAAGCCTTTTTTATAAATGTGTTTGTTAGTCAAACCGAACCTAGCACTTTCGACCCAAATTAATTAATGATTTTAATTCAATCAAATGTGACCCGTTATTAACCCATCAGACCATCAATCTTACAACTTCCAAAAAAAATATCAAATACATATCATAGACAAGAAAGAAAATGCTTAAAAAACTAAGCCGTCACGATTGATTTTATTTTTTTTGCATTTCATTTTTTTTGTGGACCAAATTTGCATATTAAATAAAACAAGGAAATTAACGACTTGTGCATGAATACAAATGTAGGGGGGCCTAGCACATAAGACAGCCAGTTGAATACTTACAATTTAAAAAACATAATAAATAACAAGTGGTTTATATGTAAAGGGGTACGTGGTCTAGTCAAACTAAATGTGCCATGATCAATTAGATGTTCCTAGGGCTACGGTTAACATAGCTCGTTGTAAATACGAGTTTACAAAGATTCACTGATAACTAAATAAATGTTTTTAAAACCGGACCGAATTAGTTAGAAGAACCCGTTGAACCAATTATGAACAGATTGGGTGGTCGGACCATATTCCAAAATTTTATTTTTTATTCAAGAATCTTATTTAATGATACATTTACCAATTCAGACTTCATATTTTGTTAAGCACGAGAAGGCGTGTGTTGAGAATCAACACGCCTTCATTTCTTTTACTTTTGGTATATTTGGGTCATTTGCCCTTGATGCTGTTACGTTTTCAAAAGGAGTTCATCCAGTTGTGCACAGTGTCTCAACGACATCGAAGAACTATAACTTTGTTTTCAGTAGGATCAGTTTTGTCATTCAAAATGGGGTGGCGCCACAGCTTGTTGCCCGCTTACCTGCCTCTATATTGTTATTGGATTCCTTTTTTTTCTTGATTTGATCAAATTTTATTAAGAACTTGAAATTTTGTTTATTTAAGGTTTAATATTTTTATGACATTGTGAATCACACAAAAATAAATAAAACAGTTTCATTGTTTGTTTTTAAGTTATTATCACATAGTCAACTTGTTTAGATCGTGACGGTCGGTTTAATAACCATTAAGATTTTAAAAACATTTATTAATATATATAAAATCTTATGTGTTACTTGAACATGAAGCATGTACCTTTTGCTTCATGATACAGCCAAATTGTTTCAGTGTCCATTTAATATTTAAAACGTTTTGGTGAGATATGTAAAGAAATTTAGTAAAAACCCAATAGCTTAGTGGGCTGGGCATACGAGGCTTTTTATTGGATTTATACTAAAACTCATTATTATGGGCCAAAACCTTTCGTTTCAAATTCATTAATAAGTGGTTAACAAACACCCTCGTTCAATACTTCAAGGCTCAAGCTCAAATTCATTATTTCATGATATTTTATTTTTCTTTCCTAAGCATTTTGAAGAAGCGTGTATCGACTTACTTGTATACGATCAACGTTCCTCGGGTACGAGTGTGCTATATCACCGATGGTTTTCCGGGATACGAGTTCTTCCACCTACAAAACAAACAGCACCGTGAGCTTACCCCTCAGAAAGGGACAGAGGGGTCCTCTTCGGGGTAACCCTCCGGTGTGAGAATCAGATATTATAGGAGAAGATAATAAGGATGTGAAAATGAGTAAAGGACTTAGAATATATACTTTCCTCTTTTTTTTTTGCTTCCAACTGTTGAGGTGGTGTGGTATTTATAGTATTAGGGTTTCCAATGATTGAGCTCAGACCCAATTAGGGCCTTTTTGGCCTCCTCCTATTGCTTCGCGCCACGTGTACTTAGGACACCTGGTGCTTTTTCATTGATTATTCTCTGACCAAGGTATTTCACCTGACCCATGTGCCATCACGTGGTGGCACATGGGCTTTGCTGAGTTGTCCACCCTTCATTGGCAGCTGTCAACATCAGCACATTCTTTATTCCTTAAAAGATACATTCTGGAAGGTTGTCTGATGAGTACAATCATGGTTGTCCTTATCCTGATTTGGATTAGACTATTGTCTCATTTGTTGTGTGTCGCTTACGCGCGGCCTTTATGCGCCTATCCCGGGGATGCGCAAGGTCTTCTCTTTATTCTCACACTAAATGTGTGTGTTGTGTGCATATGTGATATGCGCCACGCGCAGATGTTTCATGCGCTTGCGCATAGGTTTTGGCTTTGTGTCTTCATGACATCCTGATTTCAAGCCTCTTGTCTATATCTTGTGGGTTGACCCGCCCCGCTCGATGTTAAGGCGGGTGCATACCCTTTCAAGCCCCCCCCCCCCAGTCTAATGTGTGTCTTGTCTCGCGCGAGCGAGGTAAGATAGATATTAGACTTAATAGTTTGCTTTTTCAATAGGGCTTGTTTTTTCTTTTTCTTTTCTTGTACGCGCGTTGCGCGAAATTCCATCCCTTTGGTTAAAACGAATCGTCAATGCACGTGGTTGGTTGGTGTTGACATGCATCAGAGATGGAGACGTTATGTGTCAGACCTTTCGTGTGCTCGAGGTGCTACAGTGGCTTTTCACGTCTCCTCATACAGTGTCAGGAACACGTGTCGCGCTTATGTTGACCTACGCCTGCGAGTGGGGGCGCGTGAGCGTAGATCTGATTATTACTTGTTTCTCTCTCTCTCTCCTGGGCCTATAAAACCAAACCTTTTGAACGGTTTTTTCTTCATCTCCACTGTCATTTTCAGAGCTTTTGCCTATCATTTACATTCCGATTAAGTGCTTTCGTCTTTGTCCCTGAATTTCGTGCTTAAAGTAACCATATTGTTCGATTCGCAATTGTATGTCTGATAACCCAGACACCACAATTTCCCCTAGTAAAGGCCGTGTAAAATCAGTGGTTATGTCTACTTTGAAGAAAACCGGCAAGGGTACTCGGGTTGCCGAGGCCTCGTCGGAGGAGGGAGGGAAGAACAAGGCGGTGAAGAGATGGGATGAGATTCCCTGCAAGTTGAAACAACCTGATTTTGATAATCTCGTCGCCTCTCAGGGTTTTCTCCCTGAGTATGGTTGTCTGCTCCCGGGCGACCGGCGACGGATCCTCCCGCCGGCTATATCTCTTTATATTCTCACTTTTTCACCCACTGTAATCTTCGTCTTCCGATGACGAGGTTTATAGGTGCGCTCCTCCAATTTTACGGGATTCATATATCTCAAGTCCATCCCTGTGGATTAGTGCGCATGACTCATTTTGAGTTCATGTGCAAAGCTCAGCGCGAGGAACCCACCCCTCGGCGCTTTCAATATTTTTATAAACCGAAAATCCAAGATTCTTGGTTCTCATTCACACCGCGCAGTCAGAATGTTAAGTGCTGCACTGTTACCTTCAAAAGCCTTCATGACTTGGCTGAAAAATTCTTTTATATCAAGGCTGGTGTTATTCCCATTCGTATGACCATGCGCCGATTACTTCCGCGCCCGCGGATGATGACGTTCTTAAAAATCCATCTGGCGCGTGGGTTAAAAAATTAACTGCTGAACCATCCCCCGCCAAGAATATTTGCGAGGAAGCGTTGGTGGGGGTTGGTATGAGCAAAAGGTGGACTGACAGCGAGACTGAGCCTGTCATCCATGTTGATGGCTCAGGTGGGTTGTTTGTTCATTGCATTAATTTTGCGTGAGTATAATTCGTTTTGCTGATATCACTTGTCTTGTTTTATGCAGAAAGCAAGGAATACATCCACGCCGCCTATGACGAGCATACAGAAGGTGGCTCTGTCGCCCTGAACGCTGGGGAAGTTGCTTTCCCTGATCGCTTCGATGATATGTTCATCCCTGTCGACTTAGAATTTTGCTTTGACAGCGATGCGCCTGGTAAGCCCTTGTATTTGTGTTTAGGCCCTTAGAATACCAAATTTGGTTTTAACATTTATGTTGCGCGTATTGTAGATGCGCTCGCTAATTATGAGTTGGAGCCTGTGGAAGAGGAAGGGGAGGAGGAAGAAGCTGAAGCGCAAAAACTCAAGTGCAAGGCTAAAGGCAAAACTGGCGCAGGGGCCAGTAAAAAACAGAAAAAAGATGATGCCTCTGTTGCCCAAAATCTTCCTCCTACTCAAGTGAAGGAACCTGAGAAAACCAAGGGTTTTACTTCCAAGTTTTCCTTGTCTTCTTTGCCTCAAGTTGTGGGCAGTCCTCCAGTCCACACGAGGTATGGTGTTGCTACCTCGTCTCTGCGCGCGGCGGACAAGGGAAGCGGTGCTGCGCCTGCTGTTTCGTCTTCTCCAACAGGTATACTTTGTTTATATTTTGTGGTTTTATGAATGTGATTCCAATGGAGTTATTAATGAAGCTTTGTTCACTCAAATGTTTGTAGAGCCGGCAACATTGGTGGCTCAACCTCAGGCGCAGCAAGGTGCCAAGGCTATGCCGAAAATTGTTTTGAAGTCCTCTGTTTTGCCCTCAAAAAGGGGAAAAATGGACTTCATGGCGATGCTTAATTCGCGGATTGCGGTGCGCCAAGGTATATATTGAGCTTTGATTGTCTGATTTTTTCCTTTAGTTCAAGTCATGAATCATTTCTCCTTGCTGGTTTTTTCATAGGAATTATAGCTGGCACACAAGCTGCTGGTGATACTGCTAGCGCTGGCGCCATTAGTTCTGCTCCTGCTCCAACAAGTACTGAATCTCCCCTCATTGGGATCACTAAGGAGCAGGAGACTATTTTTCGCGCTGCTCTAACGGCGTCAAGACCTCCCTCACCTCCTCCTGCGCGCAGCCCTCCTCGTGAGACTATTTTTTATTCTTCCAAGTCGCAGGAGAAGAGACCTGTTATAGAGGATGATGAGGAGGTTGATTTTGAAAATTCTGATGGTGGCCGCGTAAGCCCTATAGCGCCGCGCGATTTCGTGGCACATCCTTTTTCTCATGGGGCGGGTAGGAGCTCATCAGCTGGCGCTAATCTTTCTGCCAGTTCTCCTCAGGTATAACTTTATTTTGCTCCGCTGCGCAGACTTCCAAATTAGTGTTTAGATAACTAAAACGTTTCTTTGCGTTGCTTTGTGCTTGTAGGGAGCCGATCACATATACCGCCCGAACTGGAGTATCACTGAAGAGAGCTCATTCCAATTCTTGGGCGTATGTGAAGAGTTTTGGGCTCACTCTGTTCCTCCAGCTGAAAGGAGGTTTCAAAAGGACCGCGCTCGCTTGGATTTGCTTAATGACCACCTTTTTGCTGGGTCTGCGTTTTTTGCTGCCTCCCAAGAGCTTCGCAATGATTATATAAAGGTACGTGATGCCCTTGTGGAGGCCAAGCAAGAGGCTAAGATTTCTGCTTGGAATCTTTCTGATGCCCGAGAGAAAGCTGAGAAACTCCAAGCAGAACTTAGCGAGAACCGGGCAAGTTCCAACGCTGCTTTTGTAAAGCGCGGGCTTGAGCTGCAAGCTGCGCGGGAGAAACTGCAAGTGGCAGAGGCAGATGCGGCAAAGCACGCGCATCAAGCGCGTGACCTGGAGTTGGCAGTGGAGGCGCGTGACCGAACTATTGCGCAGGTTAATACTGAAAAATCTTTGTTGGAAAGTGAGGTTGCGCGCCTGAAAGAAGAGCTTGTTGCTGCGCAAGCAGAGAAGAAAGAGGCCTTGGCGGCGGCGGCGTCCGAAAAGGAAGAGCTGAAGCAAGCCAAAGAAACTGTTGAGTTGTTAAACTCTCAGATTCCTGCTTTTGAGACGTCTGTCTCTTCTCTTGCGCAGGATCGTCATTGGCTGATTTCACAGGGTGTGACTCGTTGCACTTATGCCATGAAATATTCAGACGAGTTCCAGACCCTTGTGATGGACTGTAATGCGGCGTCGCGCTTGGTGGGTCGGGCTGAGGGGTTTAAGGATGGTTATGAATATGGCATGCTAAAGAAGAATCCATCCGACTACCCTTATCAGCTTGACGCTGTCTGCGCTGACATGGCTGAGGTGGGGGAGAAGTACTTGAATACTCCAATTCTCATCCTTGAGCAGGTATTTTAACCTTAATGAGTTTACTTGACTTATTTTCATAATCTTTTGTACTTATACTGTTCCTTGTGACTTGCAGATAGCCGCGCTTGCTGACCAGCCCGATCTTGGCGCTTTAAAGAAATTACTTGATGAATGTGAAGGGACTGGTGGCAATGATGATGGCGAGGGCAACGCTACCTCTGCCAGCGGCTCTGGAGTGGCCAAAGGACCTACTCCTGACGCTATCATGACAGAAGACGACTATATTCAAGACGAACAGCTTGATTATGGTAAATTTGGAGATGACAAGGAGCGGGCTGCGCCAGATGCTGAGGGAGGAAATAATGATGAGGAAGATGAAGAGGCTGACATTAACATAGAGACTTGAAAAGCCCTTTTTTTTTAGTTGTGTTTGTAGTTTTTACCTCATCATTTGTAAATTTGTAAACTTCTGTATTTTGGAATGAAATTTTGTGTTTCCCTTATTCACATCTTGCGCATTCCCAATTCATCTCTTTATATTGCATGCGTGTGCTTGTTGAATATAAGGTATGCTTACACATTGAAACTTGAACAAGGTTGTAAGGAAATTATTTTTACTTAATCCTTAACAGTTGTCATATTTCAAGTTATTTTGCGATATTCTGAATATGCTGACACGTGCCTTGGCATTTCATTATTCCTCTTTTGCGCAACGTTATCGTGCATTTATTATAGGGAATTATGAATGAGTTTTTTAGCCTTTACGTGTCAGTATGTGTTACTCTGCCTATATCCATTATAATCCCATGCACGGCCCCGACCTGAGACCTTAACAACTATGCTTTGGCATATGCTTGCCTTAGTTGTGCTTAGGTATTTTTATGGTCCAGCTGCGCAATACGTAGGATGGATGCTATGAGTAATTTGAGCTAAGGCTCATATTATTGGGCTAAGGCCCTGACGTTTTAGAGTTAAAATGTCACACCCTCAAAATTAACTAACGGAGTTTTACCGTCAGAGGGTGTGAACTAACAGGATCGGAATCATTAGTTATAACCAAACCATAAAACAAAGTTTCAAAACCATGAAAACGTTTACGAGTAATTAAATGCGGAAGCGTAAAAACCTTTAACCAAAAGTTGCGTCACGTAGGACGACTTAAAACCAATGATAACTGTTAAAAGTAAGTTTGCATAACAAAAGGGTTTTCAAGCAATGCATGTTCCTAAACCGTGCGCCCGCCTCGGCTACCTGAGAATAACATACTAAAAGTGTCAACACAAGGTTGGTGAGTTCACAAGTTTATATAAAAATAAATGTTTAGCGTTTGCGTTCAGCGTTTTGCTTTAAGCGTTTTGCGTTACAGCGTTTTGCTTTACAGCGTTTTGCGTTACCAGATAGTGTTATGTCAATTATATATCTATAGGTAGCTAGCCTATAAAACAAGTATCACTAAGTGTTCGACACCGAAGCTGACTGTTTATCAATTTGCCTTGCCACCAGGTCGTCCAGACCATGGTATGTGTTTAGCCAAGATTACACCCGCTCGACATCCAGTCGAGTTTAGCGTTTGGTGGGGTTTGTCAAAACCAGTAGTACTACTCAACAGTGACTCGCTATTATCCAAATATTAACCGGTTCGATGTTATGAAGGACTTTAGTTTACGCGTCTGCCACTTAGTCTTTACAAGTGATATATAATCTATATTAACAAAATCTTAAATGCGTTCGGAGTATGTTATCTCCCCCAAGAGAAAAGCGTTTAAAAAGTTAAAAGGGGAAAGCGAAACTCACTGTTTGCGAAGAAATTCCCAAATTAAATCACCAAGATGCGTGTCACAGAAAAACTCTCTCTAGCGTTCTAAAACAACAAAGAGATTTTTCTAAGTGTCGGAATATTATCGAGTCTCTAGACTCGGCACATAATACCTATGCACGTAACATGTTTCGTGTTTCGTTTGTGAATCGTGTGTGACTTTAACAAGTGTATTTGTGATACGTTACATGTGTAAGCAATTATTTACGTGTCACGTATTCATAAAGTACATCACTAGCAATTACTCCCTGTAAGGGCAATTTGGTCAACACATAACAATTAACTAGCAACTAATCCCCACGAGGGCAATTTGGTCAAATCATTACAATCAATTTGCTATTATTCCCCGCAAGGGCAATTTGGTCAAAACACGACAATTAACTTGCAATCATTCCCCTCAAGGGCAATTTGGTCAAAACACGATAATAAATTAGCGAGTATCATGTTTCATGCATTTTCACAAAACTCAGCAGCTAGTTTCACCGAGACAGAAATTCTACTTGAAAGATTGTACTATTCCACCGATCATAGCATCTCAATTAATTTACCAAAAATCATCACAGAAGCATATATGTCTTAGGTTTCCAGAACATATTTTATTATATTTTTATTCCACATAGTTTTCTCACAATCATCAAATCATTACAGCAAACTCATAACAATCAAATTCATGCGCAACAGAATTTTATTTGTAATTCCTGTTAAACGAAATATCCAATAAATGCAAGACCACTTGGGTTAGGTTCCTAACTCAATGTGTCAACTTCCAGAAGTGGAACCAACCCAATTGGTCTCGTAGTTCATGAGATATAACATTTACAAAACAACCTAACAGCAGGTCTAACTGCTCAGCTTTGCACAACGTTTTTGTAAAATCATAAAAGTTAACCTTTACTTGTCCAAAAATTACAAGTTTATATTCTTTAGAAACTAGACTCAACCTAGTTTACTGTAGTATCAATAATCTCAACCAGTTTTTACATTTACACCTTGTTACAGTCAATTAAACATCAATAACACAATCTGTCCAGAAACTGTTTGCATCCAAACTCAACATATCAACTATCTATGGACCATCATGCATTCATATAATACTCTAGACTCCATAATCACTATCCATGCACATCAATTACACCTTACATACATGATTAGGGTTTTTGTTTGAACTCAAATCAAAGACACAAGCAATTAACATGTAACAATATTCAATCTAGTTATCAAATCATCATCAATACATCATCCAATCAAACAAAATCATATGAACACAAAACCATATAAAAATCGGCAGCTAGGGTTTATAATTAACCCAACAAACATCAAAATCAAGTATAAAGGATGCATAGGATAATCGATTATACCTTCCTAGCACCTAATTCTTCAATCAAAAGCTTGAAATCCTAGTTGTATGTGTGTGTATAGGTGACGGCAGCCAAGGGTGATGGAGGGTGGGTTTCCGACCGGGGTAGGAGGAAAAGAAAAGAAAAAGTGTGTTAGGGTTTGTTTATTGTTATTATTTATATAATACTATGTTACACTTTGGCCCCTCCACTTCTAAGTATTACTTTTCCTTGCTTAAACTAACTTGTTTACATCTTGAGTTTACGTTTATAACCATGTTATCACATAACACATAAGTCTAACACATAGTTATCACATAATTACTGTTTTGACGTTTTTCGTTTATTCACCAATCGTTTGCGTCAACTCGTTTGCGTTTCGGTGCAAATCCCGAAAGACTACACATGTAGTGAGTGTTAAGCGTCATTTAAACCCTAGTTTAAATGTAATGAAGTGTGCGTTATAGATTCAGTGATCTTAAGTTTGAATTGACGGAGTTGAGTTAACGGTGTTAACCTGAAATTGACGATTGTCACATAAAACTCGTTAACGCGTCTGAGCTTGAAGCTCGCGCATGTATGTTTTACTTCGTTTTATTTTTAGTTTGATGTCAATACAATGTTGTCATATTGTTCAAAATTAATAAAAGGAAGTGTGAAACATGTATGCAAAAGGTAATAGAACACATATTAAGAAAGAAAATAGAGCATATCATTATTCATAATGGCTTAAAAAGCCTTGATTACAAAATTGACAACTTTTACATGAAACATTTTCTAAGTTGTGCTGCGTTCCATGTGTGCGGGATCTTCTTTCCTTTTAAATCTTTTAAAGCGTATGCGCCTTTTCCCAATTCTTCCGAGACTTGATAAGGTCCCTCCCAGTTGGGAGACATCTTTCCTGGGGGTTTTTGCGCGACTAGCTTCATTGTTTCGAAGGACAAAATCATTCTTCTTGAAGTGGCATTCTTTCACGCGCTGATTGTAGTATTTTTCTAGCTTTTTCTTGTATTTGGCTTCACTGATGATAGCCGCCTCTCTGCGTCCCTCAAGTAAATTGAGATCCAACCTCCTTTCTTGCTCGTTATCAGTCTTACTCATCATGAGCACTCTATAGGATGGGCATCCAATCTCTGCTGGAATCATAGCCTCCATTCCATAGGTTAGGCTGAATGAGGACTCGCCATTGCTGGTTTTGCTTAATGTCCTGTGCGCCCACGGGACATTGGGTAACTCCTCGACCCATGCATGGGACTCTCCCTCTAACCTTTTCTTCAGCCCATTCAGCAAGCTTTGGTTCGCGTTCCACTTGGCCATTCCCTTGAGGGTGGTATACTGAAGTGAAAACCTGCTTGATGTGCAATTCCTTGAACCAATTGGATATCTTCCTGTCAGTGAATTGTTTGCCATTGTCGCTCACGATATCCATGGGCTGGCCAAAACGGCATATGATGTGGCTCCAAATAAATTGCTTCATTGCCTCGGCTGTGATTTTTGCCAGTGGCTTGGCTTCAACCCATTTTGTGAAATAGTCTACTGCCACTACCAAGAACATTACTCGCCCTGGCGCTTGTGGTAAGGGACCCACAATATCGATTGCCCACTTGTGGAAAGGCCATGCAGAGGTCACCGGAATCAAGTTGTTCTTTGGCCGCATGGTATTTGGCGCATAGCTCTGACACGCTTTGCATTTTTGGATCTCTTTTAACGCGTCCAAGTACATGCCTGGCCAGTAGTAACCTGCGTTCATTGCCTTGGCGATCACCATGCGCGGGCCAGCATGTATTCCACAGATTCCTTCGTGTATCTCTCTAATCACATAGCTTGCTTCCTCAGCGTCTAGGCATTTCATGAGCGGTCCAAGATAAGAGCGTCGGTATAACGTACCATCGAGCATTTCGTAGTTCTGCGACTTGTGTCTTACCTTCCTCGCCTGTGCGCGATCGTCTGGTACCTTTCCCTCCTTCAAGAATTCCATTATTGGAGTCGTCCATGATGAAGGTATTGTATGAATTACAAGAACAGACTTCGCTCCCACTGACGGGTTGCTCATTACTTCCACCCTGACATCTTTGCCAAAATGATCGAAGCTGGTTGATGCCATCTTACTTAGCGCGTCGGCAGAGCGCTGTGAATGAAGTGAGTAATTCATTGGTGCTTGCCCTTCAGTAAGTAGTTCGGATGGCTGGATACATGCTACGCTCCGCCACGCTTGCCTGACCGCGAGAAGCCTTAGGGTAAAATAATCTTTAACAGCAATTTGAGAGCATCTTTGGAATTGAAAGAAGGGGCTAACCTGACTTTCACTTTCAAAAAAAAGAGAAAACTGGACTTGCACTTTAAGAAATGGAATTGCGATGAGCCAGAAGTTAGAATATCGCCTAACCACCTGTCTCCGTCTCCCGTAGTTCCCCCCAGAAACATCCGTTTGCCTACTTCTACTCTGGCCGGGGGTAACAGTCTTTTTGAGAACCAAGTGGCTCTTGAGGAAGACCTTCGGAAAACCCCTCTAACTCGGGGAAAGGAATTCAAGCCCTTAAAATGAGTCAAGTCTATTTTCACTGCGCGGAATGTGTATGATTCTGAAAAAGTCAAATTGTTTGGTGAGTCTCTTCGCCTGCTCTAGATACAGAGGCATGGTGTTCTCCTTGGCATCATAAAGGCCGTTGACTTGTGCTGCTACCAGGTATGAATCTACATGAGCCTCTAGCTTTTTAACTCCGAACTTGTGCGCGATGCGCAAACCAGCCAGCAGGGCTTCATACTCAGCTTCATTGTTGGTGCTCTTGAAATCCAACCTGATTGCATAAGTATACTCATGATTTTCTGGATCCACCAGTTTGAGGCCTGCGCCGGACCCTTCGTTGTTTGAAGCTCCATCAGTGAATAATCTCCAAACGTTTTTTTCATCATTGGCTTGCGGAGAGTCTACTTCGCGCTGAGCCTCTTCGACTTTTCCTTCAGGGATTTCTGCGATGAAATCAGCTAAGACTTGTCCCTTGATTGCTGGACGAGGCTTATAGGTGATCGTGTGCTCCCCTAATTCAAGCGCCCATTTTGTCAGCCTTCCTAAGAGCGCGGGACATCGCAAGACTTGCTGGATGTTGTAATCAGTCAGGACTTCAATAGGATGACCATTGAAATATCTGTGAAGCTTGCGCGACGCATGCGTTAGTGATAAAACTAACTTTTCTATGATGGTGTAGCGCGTCTCAGGATTTGTCAGCACCCGACTTACATAATAAATTGGTGTTTGGATTCCCTTGCGATCCACCAATAATACTGCGCCAATGGCGCGCTCTCCTGCTGACAGGTACAAAGTTAAAGTTTCACCAGGTAATGGAGCTGTGAGCGCAGGCAGATTTATCAGACATTCTTTTATCTCACTGAAAGCTTGCTCGGCCTCAGGCGTCCACTTGAATTGGCTTTTCTTTAAGCAATTTCTCAATGTGTTAATGAATGGGGTAGATTTGCTTGCATGGTTTGCTAGGAACCTGTTCATTGATACCAATCTACCATTCAACTTTTGAACTTCCTTCATGGTGGATGGTGAGGGCATGCCAAGGATAGCCTCCACCTTCTCTGGGTTCACCTTGAAACCATCCTTGGTGCATTTACGCCAAGAAATTTCCCTTCTTCCATGCCGAATGTGCATTTACTCGGGTTGAGCTTCATGTTTACTTCCTTTAGGCACCGAAGGGTTTCTTCGATGTCTTTGAGCATTTGTTTTTCCTCCCTGCTTTTAATCACCAAATCATCAACGTAGACTTCTAAGTTTTTTCCAATCTGCTCGTTAAAAATTGCATCCATGAGTCTTTGGTAAGTTGCTCCTGCATTCTTCAAACCAAAGGGCATTTTTATGTAACAGAAAACACCCTTGTCAGTTCTGAAAGCAGTCTTGTCTTCATCCTGTGGTGCCATTTGAATTTGGTGATAGCCCTTATAGGCATCCAAGAAACATTTGAGCTTAAATGGCGCCACAAAGTCCACCTTCATGTCAATGTTTGGGAGGGGGTAACAATCTTTTGGACACGCTTTGTTGAGGTCCTTGAAATCAATGAACATTCTCCATGACCCATTGCTCTTCTTTACCATCACAGGATTGGCTACCCATGTTTGGTATCGTATTGGGCGAATGATATTCGCGCGCAGTAGATCTTTTACTTGCTCATTCATGGCCTTTGTCTTCTCGTCTCCCATGACTCTTTTCTTTTGAGCAATTGGCTCCACGGACTTGAATGTGTTGAGAGAGTGCTGCGCCAGGTCTCGCGGAACCCCAGTCATATCAGAATGTTGCCACGCGAAGACTGACATATACGCTGTGAGCAATTTTTTCATTCTCACTCTTGTGTCATCTGATATCGTAGCTCCGATTGTGATTGTTTGTTCTGGGAATTTTGGGTTGAGAATCCATTCCTCTGGCGCGTTGTTTGCCACTGGAAGCTTCATTCTCCCTTCTCGAGGTATACTTGTTACTGCGCATAAATGATCTCGGTACACAAATGTTAATCCTGTTGGTGTTGGGAACCCCAACGCGCCATGCGCTGGTGACGGTATGGCGTTGAATTTGGCAATCGTTCCTCTACCCAAGATCATACTATGGCATGAAGTGGTGGGCAAGACCAGGAAGTTGACAATTTCAGCTCGCTTATGCTTCTCATCCCCCATAGTTAGTTCGAATTGTATCTGACCTAGGGGGTGAATTATTTCGTTTGAGACACCCGAGATTGGTGCATTCACAACTTCGAGCCTTGCTTGGTCTGCTGGATCCAACTTCCTGAAACATTGCTCATACATGATGTCTGATTCACTACCGGTGTCCACCAGGACTTTTGACACCTCATAATGAGCGATGTGTGCAGTGATGACTAGAGGACTGCTGATAGACGGGCCTCCCCTGATTCTTGGAAAGATTACTTGTTGCTCGCGCCAATCCCCTTGGATTTGCGCGCTTCTCTTCCTCGATCCTTGCCCTTGCCTTCCTCCTTCAGCTACACAGATTCTTTTGAATTTTTTGCTGGCTGAGGCTCCGTCTGGTTGTTCGTTCTCTGGTCTTGGATTTTTTACCAGGTGAGCCAACTTGCCTGATTTCACATCTTTTTCGATCGCATCCTTCAAATGATGACATGCATCGGTGTTGTGCCCTGTGGATTTGTGAAACTCACAATATTTGCCACTGTTCGGTGGTCCCTTATGGAGTAATGGCCTGGGGTTTTTAAACTGGACATTCTCTGTGTTTAACACTTGCGAAGGCGTTTTGGTGAGGGGAGTCCATATTCTTGGTAGAGGTCTGTTAGGCTCTCTGCCGCCTTCCTTCTTGTCACCTTCTCCGCGATTAAGAATGTCTTTTTGGGGTTGGGGTGAACTTTGTTGCGCTTGCTTTTCTACGGGAGAATAATTGGTTTGTTGCAACCTGGACCATACGGAGTTTTGTTTGCCCCTCCTTTCATTGTTGCGTGGTGCTTCTGCTTGATGCCTTTTATCTCTTGCTCTGTATTGGGCAATTTGTTTTTCATTTCGCGCGAAGACTCGCGATGCTTCCATAAGCTTAGCCCAAGTGGTTGGCATGCCTTCTCTGCTCACGAGAGCTCTGCGGAGTTGATCACTGCGCGCACCTTGTATAAAGGTTACGCGCAAGAGTTGCTCAGTGATGCCTCCAATTGCAAGAGATTCCTGATTGAAACGAGTTATGTAGTCTTCAACGGTTTCATCATTCCTGCGTACGCAGTGCATGATGTCATCAGGGTCGCGCGTGTGTCTGCGCTGCTGTACAAAGTGAGCCTGGAACTTTTCCAATAGCTCTTCGAACCCATCGATTTGTCCTGTCGGCAAGCTTTCGAACCAGACACGCGCTGCACCCGTGAGGCAGAGAGCAAACATGTGACACCATGTTGGCATCGTCCAGCTTTCTAAGTTTCCAGTGTTGTAAAAACCTTGTAAGAAATCATATGGATCTGTTGTACCATCATACTTGCCTAAACCACTTGGCATCTTGGTTTTGTGTTGAATGGGAACCTTCGCAATACGCTCAGTGAATTTTGAATGTTTTACCAAGATGGCTGGCCTATATGGTGTGGTTACGTCCACTTGCCCCTTCGTTTGTGGGTTGTATGGTGTGTATAAATCCATATCAGCTTTGGCTCCAGGTGCTATGTGCATG
This sequence comes from Bidens hawaiensis, assembly GCF_021521415.1. Classification (NCBI taxonomy): domain Eukaryota; kingdom Viridiplantae; phylum Streptophyta; class Magnoliopsida; order Asterales; family Asteraceae; genus Bidens; species Bidens hawaiensis. The sequence continues at coordinate 186,711 of NW_027495081.1, read as the reverse complement.
CGTGCGCGAAGCTGTGAACCTCCTGCATGAGCATCTCGCGTCTTCTTCGTGCTGTGCACCTCTTCCTCATCACTAATATCAGCTTGTTCGGTGTGAACAGAATGACCGTCTTCCGGCGCGCGCGTCTTTTTTGTTGTTCCCTGAATAGTTTGTTTATCAAATGCGAGCCTTTGTGTTAAATCGGCTAACTTTTTGTGCTTTACCAACTCATTGTATTTGTCCATTAAACGCCGTTGTTCGTTTATGAGTCATTCTTTAGGGTCATTGGTTTCAACTTCCGGGCCCATTGGTCCTTTTTGTTTTGTACCAGTCAGATTTTGGAACGTGAGATCGTCTAGGGGAGTTTCAGTTTGATTATGAGGTGTTGTGTTGAAGGGATGGTTACTGGTGGTGCGCGCAGTATCACGCAGCGCCCTCAGAACCTGATGTCCCTCATTAACATCCTCAAGCTCATTATCCTCCAGAACTTTATCGTTGTTTCGAACACAGGAAACCATGGTGAAGATTTTCAGAGAGAAAATTGATGAATTAGTGGTTTTGTTGCCGTTGTAACAGGTGATGGCGCCAATGAAGAAGCATGTATCGACTTACTTGTATACGATCAACGTTCCTCGGGTACGAGTGTGCTATATCACCGATGGTTTTCCGGGATACGAGTTCTTCCACCTACAAAACAAACAGCACCGTGAGCTTACCCCTCAGAAAGGGACAGAGGGGTCCTCTTCGGGGTAACCCTCCGGTGTGAGAATCAGATATTATAGGAGAAGATAATAAGGATGTGAAAATGAGTAAAGGACTTAGAATATATACTTTCCTCAAAACATATTTGAGGCGTTATCTTCGACTTGAACTCAAAACATATTTCAAAGCATACCATTGACGTGGCAAATGCTTTATCTGACACATGTGCAAAAGAATTAGGCTCCTTTGTAGCTTAAGCACAATCGGCACTTTTGTAGCCTAATTATTCCTCTTTAGGCTCCTATGTCGTGTGTTCATGACACGTGTAACTGTGTAAGATAAAGGTTATGCCGCGTCAGCTTTGCAAGGATTTAGTGTTATAGCCCAAATGGTGCCTAATCGGCGTATCTGTATTTATTGTTTGGCAATGACTAGTTTTAATTAGTCGGCACATTTTCGAGAATTTATTGGTCAACAGCCTATTTTAGATAATTTTTCCGATAAAAAATGTTTGCTTGTTGTAGGGGTATGGTACTAAACCCGGTTTTACGACCCTAAATTTATTATGTTTGGCTTATTTTATTATATGGACTAATACAATGTTATTGGGCTGAGGGGGTTTTGTGGAGGTAACCCTAACTGGGCTAGGCCCATTAGGGTACCATGATGGTGGCCATGAGACTCTCTATAAAAGGAGGTCTCCACCTCCTTATTAGAGGTCATGCTCAATAAGAGCCACCACCACTTTTTTGTGTCTGTAAACAAGAGATCCTCAGGATTTCTTAGCAGTCACCTCCACACTCCCGAAAAACCATTGCAGGTCTCAAGCGCCAGAAGAAGAAGATCAAGACGTGGTTCGTTCATCTCAAAATCCGTGGAAACATCGTCATGGATCAGGTCAGATTTCATTTCGTGTTTCGACACTTGTTATTTAGGCTTGGTTGATGTTAAATAATGCTGGGTTGTTTTGGTTATACGAGGCAAAAATAAAATAATTTTTTTCGATAAAAAAATGTTTGCTAGTTTCCCGGTACGAGATATTCATCCTAGTCACTATAACACTTAAAAACGGGGATAACCGTTGAGTATGAAATCGAGGCTCTTTCTCTAGATGATGAAATTCAAGTCTGATGGTTGCCACATTATCTGGCCCGGCCAGTTAGACGTTTCGGTCCATTACTTGTCGATCCTGTGATCCGATGTAGCATGTGTTATGCCATTTTTAAGTTGAGTTCTTTTTTAGCCTATTTGTCTCTGCTCAGTTGGTCCAAGTATGACTCTATTAACTCTTTTTTATCAGCTCTGAGCTCTGTTTCACTATAGCCCCAATTGAAGTTATACGATTTGCATAATTTTACTGTTTGATGTTGGAGACTTGCCTAAATAGGTGCACATACTTTCCGTCGTCTGTATTTGCGTTGCACTTATCACAATACATAAGATAAAATTACCAGTTTGGTTTTGTTGTGTGCTCACTTAGACTATGAGATGGAAACAACATTGTGTATTTTCTATGAGGCGCGTTCTAAATTTCTAATGGATCTTTGGAAGTTTAGCAGTAAATATATGGCAGTAAACTCCATGTATGTGAATGTACTCATGTAGATAACATGTTTAGCTAAGAGCGTAACTAGAGCTTAAACAATCTTTCAACACTTAAGAAAAGATCTACCATAATTTTCTCAACTTTTTTATGCTATCTTAAATAGTGGCAGGGCATCCGAAACAATCAGAGTTGTGTTGGCAGAATTATGTGTGAATCAAAAGAACCACCAAATGTTTCCGATTCGCTACAAATAGGGTCACCAGTTATCATAGTTGAAGCTCCAAAAATGCTGAAGACAGCAGCTTCTGTTCCTTGCCTTAGGGTTAATTCTGGTTTAGTCAAAGCCGGTGATGTTGGCAGGTAATCTTTCTCCCTTTCTTGTACACATCCTAATGTTATTATTATACAATTTTGACCTTTTCATTAGGCACCACATGAGTGATAATTCCTTTTTTTTAGTAAGGAACTGCAAAAGAAATAAATAAGCCTTGTTGTGAACTTTTACCTATTTTGAATTACATTAATCATTAACTTTGTTTTCAATAACTGAGGGTTCCGTTTCATATTCAATAAAGTTTCACCTTTTCACCAAATAAACTGTGTTAGCCTTTGTACACTTGGACAGGAAAGTGACTAAAAGTTCAGTTTTTGTGTTCTATAAAAACTAAAAACTACTCCCTCTGTCCCATTATAAGTGTCCAAGTTTGAAAAACACAAAGTTTAAAGTGAATTGAATGATTACCTTTTTTTTCTTACCAAATGACAATAATGCCCTTGAAAAGTGGGTCCATCAATATTGCTTATTAATGTTAGTTTTGTGTTTAAGGGTAAACTTGAAATTGACTAATAAATTTTGAAAGTAAACACTTATAATGGGACAAATAAAAAAAGAAATGTGGACACTTATAATGGGACGGAGGGAGTACAAGCAACTTGTACTGTTTGTAACCTTAGAGACATACATAATTGTATATGCATTTAGGGTATGTTTGGTTGGAGGTAATGGAATGGGAGAAGGAATGGAATGAACAAGGGAATGAAATTGATCATTACCATTCATTTGTCTTATTTGGTTAGCTTATGGGAATGAAATGAATCATTAGTTAATGTTATTTGGTATCAAAAAAGTTATAGGAATGAAATATAAATAATAAAAACATTTTTTCTCAGAGTAAGTTATTTAAAAAAAAAAGATGGTGGCGACGGTGGTGGTAGTGGCGGTCAAGCGTCAAGGACGGTGGTTATGGTGGTGGTGGTGGTGGGAGGGGAGGCGGTGGTCAAGCGATGGTAGCATTGGTAGTGATGGCGATGGTAGGGTGGAGGCGACGGTGGTTGAGGTCAGGTGGTGGTGGCGGTGATAGTCAGGCGGCGACGGTGACAATTGTTGCGGTGGTTACGGTGGAAATGGTAGTGGTGGTTACGGTGACAATGGTGGCGGCGGCGGCGTGGTGGCGGTGGTAGCGCTAGTGGTAAGGTGGTGGTGGTGGTGGTGGTGGCGTCGGAGGTGGTGGTGGATACGGCGAAGGTGGCGGCAGGTGGTGGTGGCTATGGTAGTGGTGGTGGTTGATGTTGTTAGGTGGTGATATTGTTAAGAAAGTATGGTGAATGAGGATGGAATGAAAAAAAAGAAGGGGGGTGAGAATGAATGGTTTTGATGGAATGGGATTCCATGTGTAATGGATGATTCCATTCCATTAAGCAACCGAACATCATATTTTTCATTCCCAAGCAATGAATCATTTCATTCTCTCTATGATTACCAAATGCTACCTTAATATTTAATATTTAATGTAATGAGTTAACTTAAAGAACTACTAGCAACGTGTACAATTTGTAACTTTAGAGCCATACTTAAATGTATATGCATATAATATTAATATAACAAGTTAATTTTTCAAGAAAGTATATATTTAATATAACGAGCTTGCTCGGGTGGTCAGGAAGTTTTTCGTAAGGTTTCCTCCTGGGGAGGTCCTTAGATTCTCACAAGTGTAGGCCATTTACTTGGGCATAACACCACTCGAAGAGGATTCGAATTCGGTTAGACGTGGCTGTTGTAGGAGCTTTCCTTCAGGACCTGCCGAAAGTTTCTGATTGAACTTCAACTGGTCAATTCTATAGCAAAAAAATGGTTTTTTTTTTAAAGAGTATATAAATTATAAACTTAGCGAACCATTTTGATATTTTCATTCCGAAACAATAAAATAATTATAACTTCTGATGGAAAAATATCTCTTAAAAGTTTTTTCCATTTTTCATTTGATTACAATTATATATGTTGGGACTTGGGAGGTATTTTTGTATTCAGAGGTGAACAAATGCATTCTAATTAGAGTACTCTTCTAATTATTTTATGAACATAAATGTACAAGAATATATATTGAAGACTGAAGAGGAAACACAATCCAACCCAAACAGGGCCCATTGGGCCAAACAATGCCTATTTGTAGAGGTGCAAAAAAAAAAACTGTTCCGGACCTGACCCAAGTGGTTCCTACCCGGAACCGACCCGACCCTACCCGCGGGTACGGACCTGGCTTTGGGTTTCTTCCCGGAACCGACCCGCCCGGTCAAAACCCGACCCGGAACCTGAAAAAAATCCAGGAAAACCTGGTCAAATACCCGACTATACTCGGAATTGGTTCCTACCCGACCCGGTTTTGACTTTTGTTGACCATACCTGGAACCGGTTCCTGAAAATACTCGGTTTGTGCACCTCTAGCTATTTGTAATCTAAAAATCTTTAATGATGTTATCTTGTTTAATGAACCTTATACACAACAAATTTCAAGTTATTTCAACAATCTTTTCATTTGACTTAGATCAAAACCTCAACGATAAACATACACGTGCAGGATTATGTCAAGAAAACCCAAGGATGTATGGGCAGTTCGTTTGACAATCGGTACTTTTCTCATCTATGGAAAGTACTTCAAGCCCTTACAGTTAGACGCGGATAACAACTAATCATTTATTTTGTAAATATCTCATTATGTACACATTAATCATACACCACATCATGGTGCTAGATTCCCAATTTGTATAACATTATTAAAACCAATAGCACTAGACTAGTCTAAAAAGCATGTAACACCTAACTTCTTAAAAGCACTAGCAAGCACATGGAGTTGGACCCATCCTAGATTATCTTGTTTCATCTAATCTTATAAGAAAAACAAAATACTTTCTTAGATTTCGCCCAAAATCCGAGTCGGGTCACTTTTATCTTCGGTATATTAATATAGTATTCGAGCTCGTTTCTTGTAAAATAGATAAATAAAGTTTACTTATAAGTCTTAAACTGAACTCAAGTTATTAATCATCGTATGGCATCTAGCTTGAAACTATCTTGTAATCAAGTTAAGAGCCCCACATACATAATGATTCATATGATCAGTGTAAAAAGTCGTATACGGGACCATCTGCAATGTAATCTGATAGTCATATATGCTTTATATCTTTATATTTATAATTGAAGTGGCCCGCTTTCTTTCAAAGGTTGTACTGCCTTCCTGCCATGTTAATCAATATGGCTCCTTTAAAAAGCTTAAACCTTTAGAAACAGGGCCCGGAATTAGAACCACCCTTAGATGCATGACACAAATAAAGCGCGCTATGTTGGAATAAAAGCACGACCACGACGTGTGTTTGCTGTAATCTGATAAAAACCAACTTATTATTTAGTAGATGGTTCTGGTTTTTTTAGTTAATGGGTCATTTCCAAACAGTTGACCCCTTACCCCTTTGTTGGGTCAGATGCCAGTCTGTTAAAAGTTTTAGTCATTTTGGTTGTAAAGTGTAAGGTATAGTTTTGTTTGGTTAATATTGGAAATTTTCTTTTTTATTTTTGGTCATATAGTTAATTGCTTAGGTTATATGTCTACTCATTTGTTGTACAACATACAATATACAAACCATTTTAGGAAGTATTATTTTTGGCTTTTTTAGTAGGTCGAGTCATCCCATCACGCCTTGGTTAATTATCAGTCGTAACCTTAGTCGGTTAATCATATTTAATGGTGGGTTTTAAACCGTCATTAGCTATTTTGTTCTACAAAAAGCTATTTTTTATTATAATTATAATAATAAATATCTATTGATTAATAAGAAGATGGGATTGGATTTAGGGCTTTGGGCTAAGGGTAGAAAGAAAAGGAAAACACAAAACAAAGGTAGTGATGTTGATAACACACTCCCAAGTTAAATGTCCACAAAAACATCTTATAATTCTTACTCAATTATTGTTTATTTCAATTCAATTATAATACTTTTTACACCTTTTTTTAAAAAAAAATATGTTATCCAAAAACATTTCTGTTATCAATCATTAATTTGTATATGAATACGTGGGAGGTTTGTTCTTTTAGAAATGTGCGCATGTCTCATTTAACCATTTTTGTTGATTTTTTAATTTCGTTATTATTGATGGTTTTAGTATTACAAATTTATGAGGGTTCGTTTGGTTCAATGTTATACGTAGGATGATAGTTGTTTTGGGTCCTATATTCTTATTACGCAATTCAAATTTATTTAAAGCTGTGTAGCCATAATACTACATGTCTACATGTGTAACATAAGCAGGTTGGCTGGTTGTAATTAGTGACTTTTTCAAGCCATTTATCAAAAACAAAAAGAATGAGACATGTTGATTCTCGGCACATGTTTTCTCATGCTTAACATTTTTTTTAATTTTGTCTTCAACACAGTCTGCCTAACAACAAACCCGGTTAATAGACATGTAAATCTGAGCATGGTCGGTTATAAATTTATTTTACTATGTAAATAACTACAAGTATGCTATGGTTGAAACTTGAAAGTAGGAATATGAGGCATGGGAATGATAATCATATTGTAAACCTACTCTTTTCATGTGGTTAGAGCGACCCTTTTATGGAAACGAAACTAATTTCACACACTTTTTCCCAAACTCACTAAACAAGCACCACGTAAGTTGTTCACCTATACGTTTATGTATAAATAATTAATATGTATCTATATGTCTACTTATACTAATAAACAATAATAATATGATGTGTCATAACCACATTCAATCTTAACTTTATTTTATCTCATATTTTCTAATATTCATTCTACTTAATTCATGTTATTCATGAGTCATGAGTTTTATTGGTATGACTCATTAATAACTTGTAACCAATATGAGAAAAAGGTATTTAATGTAATTTAAATTACAATAACTAAACACTAAACCTGTTACATCTAATTTTACTATTAGATATAAAAAATTTGATCATGATTTTTAAATAAATATATAAACTATTGAATATCTATAATAAGTTTAAAATCAAACAGTGAATTATTAAATTAGTTAAATAATGATTTACGAACCATTATCGTATAATAATTAGTGACATATGTTTATAATAGATATTTGATTATGTGTGTACTTCAAATTTTGTTGAATAAATACGATATTTATAATCTTACAATTTGTAAAACTATATAACTTATATTCGTATTGATCATATAAAACATCTTTAATACTGTTAGGTACCAATAATTGATTTTATCTCATTTTAAACCATTATTTTAATATTAGAAAAATGTAAAATTTAAATATGTAACATTTGAAGTGTGTGCGTGATAATATTAAAATTAATTTATAAATTCAAAAGAAAATCGCTAAATTACGTATGAATAAATACCAAAATTTCGGTCATTTGACAATTCTCGTGTAACATTATATATAATCAAACAAAATGAAATTTATGACTAATTTGTAAAGAAAGTTTTTGTAAGTAATATTTATGCTTGTTCATGTAGTATGTTTGTTTATAATTACTCTTTTATGCTCATTTATCATCTTAAATGAACAAACAAAAACATTGATGAGAAAACTTTCCTTATTGACGACAATCTTAAAATTAAAAACAATTTCTTTTTCATTCATGTATACATGCATGATGATTTGTTCACATGAACATAAAGTAAAGAACAAAATCAAATTCATTCAATTCCCTTGTAACTTAATATCAAACAATATATTAATCTAGCATGTTTGGTTCTCTTCTAGTTCCAATTTCAAAATCATACATTTAATTTTATAGATACCCATCAATATTCAATTACTTATATTCCCAAATGAAGAAACACTAATAGACCCCGGGCAGATTACGGATAGTCTGGGGGTTAAATAGATGTTTCCCACGAGGGTTAGACCCGGCAAAGATGGTTCTTCTGATAACCTGCAAAACAGACACCGTGAGCTCGTCAATGAGAAGGGGGGGTTCCTCCTTGTGACCACCCTCCGGCGTGAGAATCAGACTAGATTGCTCTTGAATATAAGTATATATTAAGAGATTGCTAGAGCATATATCAGGTATAATATGTAAGATACAAGATAGTATATGATAAGATGAGATGATCATACCATTTGGGGTATTTATAGCCGAAGGTAGGTTTCCAAGAAGGTATAGCCGGCTGAATAGTATTCCTGTTCTACCAACTGTGGCCTACGCACGTGCCATGCTGGTAGTTGGTGGGTAGGCAGCGGCTGACAGTGACCAGGCCTGCTGTGTACTATTCCTTTTCCACCAACTGCCGGCTATGCACGTGGTATGACAGGAGTTGGTGAGTAGGCAGCGGCTAATAGTGACATACAGTACAAGAGCATGCTGCTCGCCATACTGTTGTCAATGAACTGTCGTATCTTTGGTCAGATCTTTTGCCCATACCTCGTCAGGTACAGTACAAAAGATCTTCCCGTATCGTACGGACTGGCTTATTTGGGCGGGAGTATTCCCCCTCTCGCCTTTGTGCGGGATTTTTCCCGGCTTTGCTCATTCCTTCAGGTGACAGCTGAATTATTGAGAGCTAAGTGCCTTGTGCGTGTAGCCTTGCTGCGCGGGTGGCCTTCCCTGATGGCTTGTATCCGCAGCTGCGGGAACAGGCGGAGTACTTCACCATTGGGAGGCATTTCCTGCGGGAACAGCTTGCGTACTGCGCGTAAGGACGTCACGTCTCTGAGCATGGTGGGTCCTGCGGATCCAGTTGGTTTCTGCGCAGACGTCTCTCTTCAAGGTGAGTCCTGCGGGTCCAACTGGGCTCTGCTGGGACCTACCTCTTCAAGTCCCCCCAGTCCAATGTTCTTCTCATGAATGTTTAATAAAGTGAGGTGAACTTTTGGACTTAAGCAAAGGGTTTTGAAAAGGGTTTAGTTTTAAGGTTTTCCATGGGGATTCTTCCCGCGGAAGTCCTTATGTCACTTGCAGAAATTCCCGACTTTCCTGCTTGATCTTTGGGTATGATGCGGGTAGGTCTGTAACCTCCTCGCAAGTCAGGAGCGTTGAGTCCCACTTGTGTGGATTCTCCATGAGGTTTTGGTAGTTTTGAACATAGTGATCAATTATGTTAAAACCACCAATTCCATCTTGGAGCTTCCAACAATGTAGTTCTCGTCGTTCCCGCTATGCGGGGATGTTATTCCCGTTTCCGCAAGCATTGCCCAGAAGATCCTTCTTGGTTTCAATTCCCTGCGGAGCGCTAGGTATGTGAAGGGTTTTGCCTTGACACTGTACCCGCACTCGTCTTACGGTTACTTTACTTCCAAGGTATTCCTGGCGTCAATTCCCTGCGGGTGCTAAGTATGTGAAGGGAAAAGCCTTAACACTGTACCCGCACCCGTCTTATAGTTACTTGGTTGTCGAGGTATTCTTGGCTTCAATTCCCTGCAGGTGCTAAGTATGTGAAGGGTTTTGCCTTAACACTGTACCCGCACCTGTCTTACAGTTACTTGGTTGCCAAGGTAAGGGGTATTTTCCCGCTTACTTTTGAATCTTTTTGATTTTGAAATTCGAAGAGTTGGTGAAAGGATAAGAACAGTCCAAATTATTGAAACGTCGTCCGACGGTTTCTTCTGACTGTGTCAGGACGTGCAGGAAGTTATGGTGACGTGACAGTACATGGTCATTCCAGACGCTTTTTCAGGCGCGTGGGCGCGATTTTCGGGCGCGTGGCCGCGAAATTAATGGTACGCGTCCTTTCAACAGCTGTTGCCAGCTTGCTTTTTACCACGTGTCATAGTTTCATTGCACCTGCGATTTCTCTCTCTTCCCCATTAAATTCATCGCATTAATTGCGATTAGTATATAAAGGGGGAGAGGGTTCTTTGTAATCCACACTTTCACTTTTCTCTTCATCTTCAAAACGATTTCCTGCGAATACTCACCTTTTCAGTCGAGCATTCTCTTGAAATCGTTCTCTTTTTCATACGTGCAAGATGTCTTCTCGCGATCTTGAGGCTACAGCCCAGGAGGCTGGGGTGTACGCCGATGACAAGAGTACTGCTGGCGAGTGCCAGTGTGCTCTGCCTGTTGATCTATATCAGTACATCGTCAGGAAGTTCATGCTCGAGTCTCTCGAGCCTGAGTTTCCTGAACATCATCAGACGGTGTATGATGCCCCCAGAGGCAAGATCGGGGTATATGCCGCATTCTTTGTCTATGGGAATCTTAGGTTCCCCTTGACAAAGTTTGTGTACCGTGTCCTAGAGAGGCACGGTATACACCTGACCGAGGTACACCCGATGGCAATCGCGAAGATTCGCCACTTCGAGTGGGTGTGCCGGATTCTGGGCGTTGAGCCCTTCGTCGACCGCCTGATGACCTTCTACTCTTGGAGGTGCATCCAGGGGTGGTATACTCTGATAACCCGGATCAAGGGTTTGAAGATTTGCGCAACCGAGCGCAGTCTTCGTTCGTGGAAGCTGGAGTTCTTTTATATCTCCGCTCGCGCCATCCCCCTTGCCATGAAATTTAAGAATGGGCAAGCTCTCCCCAGCCTTCACGCCTCCAACTACCAGGAGGCGGAATGGTTTTCAAAGATTTCCCGAGTCCAATCTCCGGTTTACCAGTTTGCGGAGTCCGGGATGGTGATGCTCGGGATGAGTCGGGTGTGGAAGGATGCGGAGGCGCAAAAGATCCCGATCGTCCTTGAATACGGTTTGAACTCTGTCCCTTACGGTATGCTCTGTCTTCTTTGTTTGTATAGGTTTGTCTTCTAACTGTTTTTCTTTTATTTCAGAGGTGAACGACTTGCAGTCGCTCGTGTATCCGCGGGAGGCTGATAGTCCCGCTCGGATGGGTACTCGTGATCTAGATGAGAACGAGTTGCCCATCCTTGAACAGACGGCGGATCGGTTCGTGGAGGTCTACCCGCCAGGCCACGAGATCCTGAGCGCCAGGCGGCTAGGTAAGGCGTTATTCAACCCTCGACCCCTCAATGCTGAAACCTCTGCTGGAATTCCTCTAATCTTGTGTTCTGATGAGGAATCCGCAGATGGTCCTCCGTTGGTGCGGAAGAAGAAGGCTGCCGGCGGGAAGGGAAAGGCAAAGGTGGCCTCCACTGCCGATCCGGTGCCTCGGTCTGATTCAGAGACCGAGAGCGAGGAGGTGGCGGGGAACCCGGGTGGTGATAGGACCACTGCTCCGGAGGCTGCGACTGTCACATCCGGAGAGCCCAGGATGACGATGGTGAGCGGCGTAAAGAGGCCGGCTCCATCGGGTTCGTCCCCGCCTGTCCGCACTTTTAGGCTCAAGAAAACCCGTAAGTACAAACTTCCTTTATTTTTAACTTCGTAGCTTTCCATCATTAATACTTATCTTCTTTGTGCAGGCGTGGATGCTACCGCATTCCAGGGTGGAGCGGGGAGGAATACCTCCGGACCCATGACGGTAGGCTTGGTCAGCCTACCTGAGGCGACGACCCAGGCGGCTGCGCCTGCTTCAGTTGGTTCAGTTGCTCATCCCGTTGAGCCAACTGTTCCAACTGTGATGACATCACCGCCGGCTGTCAGTGCCATATTTACCGCATCTTTCACTGAGCCGGCGGTTACTTTTTCTGCGCATCCCGCAGCGGCGACCACGGTTGTGAGTTCACCTCCGGTGAGTTCACCTCCGTTGGTTTCTACCGCGGCGGCCTCCATGCCTCCGACGTCGGCAGCTACAGCCGATCCTTCAGGTATGCTTGGGGCTTCTCGCCAACCTCTGCCTCCTTCCCATCTGCCTGACCTCTTGGATGGATTTCCCTTGGGTTCAGGTGATGGGTTTGGCGGCTATCGGCCTGTTGTTGACCCTACAGGTGCGTAGGGTTCTTTTTTTTTTTTTTTTTTATATATCATCTTTTCCTAACTGCTTTTTGTTTTTGCAGTGTCGGATTCCAATGAAGTGTATGTTCCACGATGGAACATCCGCCGAGGAACAACCCTTCGCACACCTGTGGAGTGCGTGGAGTGGGCTCGTCACGCAGCTCCCAGTGGTGCGTTGGGGGAAGCCATGGCTAGCTACCAGGAGGGTAGGCTACCCAATGAGCTTCGGGTTCTCCTGGCCCGGATGCAGCCGCGCGTCGAGCTGCTTTGTCGTGAAAACGACAAGTTAAAAGCAGCTCGCATTCAAGAAGTAGCTCAGGCGCGGGCTGTACGGGAGGAGAACAAGAGACTTACCGCAGTGGCTGCGGAAAAGGAGAAGGCCTTCAAGGCCCTCGAGGTTGAAGTTCAGGCCCGGCTCGAGGCCCGTTCCAAGGCTGCCCAAGCTGTTAACGAACAGCTTCGGCTGGCTAAGGAAACTGCACGGAACGCAACCGAGAGGGCCACCAAGGCTGAAGCTGTTGCTGAGCCTCTACGCCTCGAGAATGATGAACTTAAAGCCAAACTAGAGGCGCTCCAACAGGCTCATGATGCCTTGGCGATGGAAGACGCCAAGAAGCTCCAAGAGATCTTGGACCAGAGGGGGGTGCTTGACCATACTGAGCGGAAGCTAAAGGGCGTTGAAGAGGCTGCGGCTAAAGAAGTGTTGCTTGCCAACCTCAACAAAAGTGAAGCCGAACGCGCCCGTAACCAAGCTCAAGCTGCCCTCCAGGAGGCTCTGGTTACCAAGGAATGGCTTCTTCGAGAAGCGTTGTCTCAGGTAAGCTTAACTTCATAATGTCTTTACGCTTTTCTTTGTAAATAGAAAAGGTTTTGATACTTGTATTTTCTTTTTTGTAGGTTGTGCATCGGGTCTTCACGGATACATCATACGACGATGCCATGAGCGCAGCCCTCAACGCTTCTCATGAGGATGGGGAAAAGGCCGGCTTCCTGCTTGGTCTAGGGTTCGTTGAGAAAGGCATCCCGCCTTCCAACTTCCCTTTATTTGATGTGGATACTGAAGCTGTATACGACCAAGCAGTGAATCAGTATGCCGCCTTCCCGCATCCGGTGGTGGAGAAGGTGAACGAAGTTGCTGCTGCTGATGATGGGCTAGCTATGCTTAAAGCTTTCCTTGAACCGCCACGCTCTACTGATGGTGCTGGTCCAAGTGGAAGTGCTCCTGAAGCTTGATCCTGAAGATCCCTTCCCACTGTTAGGATAGGTTTAGCTTGTATAGATTTATATTCTTGTAGGCGGGTAGTTACCCGGCCATTCTTGTAATGAATATTATGAAATATAAATCTTTGTGCGGGTAAGACCGCTACTTTCACTGGATTACTTGCTTTATAAACGTTATATGACTTGCTCATGCATACTTTAGTTTAAATTAGCAATTTTCCAAGTGTTTAGAATAAGTTAACCTTTGAACGTGGTAGATAATAGGTTGAAGTTTTGCTTCCTCCTTCGTGATTGTGCGGGTAGGACCGTCACTTGCACTTAGTAGGATGGCTAAACTTTACCTATATCTGACCTGCGTAGAGGTTTTCCTCATCTTTTTAGAAATTTCTAAGTGTTTAGGATAAGTTAACCTTTGAACGTGGTAGATAATAGGTTGAAGATTTGCTTCCTCTTTCGTGATTGTGCGGGTAGGACCGTCACTTGCACTTAGTAGGATGGCTAAACTTTACCTACATCTAACCTGCGTGGAGGTTTTCCTCATCCTTCTGTTAGAAATTTTCTAAAGTATTTTGAATAAGTTAACCGTTCGACGCGCGGTTGTCAATAGGTTCGGTTTCCTCTCATGATTTGTGCGGTTAGGACTGGCACTTTCATTTAGTTGGATGACCAAAGTTTACCTATGACTGATCTGCGTGAAGGTTTGCCGTTTTTTGGGTTTATGCGGGTTTTGCCGCCTTCCCCACGCAACGACTTTCCACGTAATTATGCGGTGAAAACCGGCATATCAGTGTTGAATAAATTATCCGTTCGACGCGCGGTTGTTAATAGGTTAGTGTTCAGTTTCCTCTATCATGATTCGTGTGGATAGACCGGCACTTTCATTTAGTGAGATGACTGAACTTTACCCTTAACTGACCTGCGTGAAGGTTTGCCGTTTTTTGGGTTTATGCGGGTTTTGCCGCCTTCCCCACGCAACGACTTTCCACGTAATTATGCGGTGAAAACCGGCATATCAGTGTTGAATAAATTATCCGTTCGACGCGCGGTTGTTAATAGGTTAGTGTTCAGTTTCCTCTATCATGATTCGTGCGGATAGACCGGCACTTTCATTTAGAGGGATGACTGAACTTTACCCTTAACTGACCTGCGTGAAGGTTTGCCGTTTTTTGGGTTTATGCGGGTTTTGCCGCCTTCCCCACGCAACCACTTCTTTCACACTTATGTATGCGGTGAAGACCGGCATATCCGTGTGGAAAGTTCATAAGTATAAATGTAAAATCATCAGCGTCGATGTTCTAAGGAGAATCATTTCCATTAGAAGTGGCTCTGGGCCTTTTCTTTACAAATTTGGAATTGATCTACATGCAAACTGTGTAATTGAGCTCCCTTCCATGTTGTTGGGATGGGAGTGCCATCGAGCCGATATGCACCTGGTTCGGGATCTCGTTGTTTACGCAGTATGTAGTCTCCAACATTGAAGCTGCAATTTTATTCGTGTTTTCCCCAACTGGGGTTCTACACGCATCAGCCTGCTCAGCGTTCATTGCGCCACGAGGTGCGCGAGCGTCCCATCTCTGACAAATGCTTCGACCATGTCCTTTACGTCTGTGCATTCTTCAGTGTTGTGGCCTTTTGTCCTGTGAAAGTCACAGTATTTGCTCCGATCAGAATTGTGACGATGTCGGATTATTGGAGCATTTGGCCATGGGAGCTCCTCAGTGGCGAATATCTCGGTGACGCTTTTGGTGAGTGGCGTCCATCTGGAGTTCTGGTTCGACTGTACGTTATCCCTTCCGCCTAACCGATGTTGCAATCCGGATGAGGTGTCAAAGTTTACCCTTGACTGCCAAATGCCTAGCTTCCGCTTTTTGTTTAGTCGGGCGGTAAGGACGTTGTCTTCTCTTGTTTTCTGGGTGTAGAGGTTTGTGCTCTGGGGGAGATCTCTACCCAGTTGCTTCTCCGTTTCCGCAAAGCGTTTTGCTGCTGTCATGATGGCATCCCATGTGGATGGCATGCCATCTTTACCCGTTAAGGTGCGGATGAGCTCTGGGTCGTTCGCGCCCTGGATGAAAGCAGCGCGAACAAGATCTTCGCTGATATTACCCAGACTTAGCTTCTTTGAGTTGAAGCGAGTGATGAAGTTTGGCAAAGATTCATCTTCCTCTCGAATGCATTTGAGGATTGTCCATTGCTCTTCGGTATACTTTCTTTGTTGGCTGAAGTGTTGGCTAAACTTCTGTTGGAAGTCTGCCCAGTCGTAGATGTGGTTGACCGGTAGACGATCGAACCATGCTCTAGCTGGCCCAACAAGCGTCATTTGGAACATGTAACACCACGTAGGTTCCGTCCAATTACTGACGGTTGCCCCCGCTATGAATCTGTTTAAATGATCGTCTGGATCAGATATACCATCGTAAGTGCCGATGTTGGACATCTGTTTGGCACTTTTCGGGGCGATTGCTTTCGCAATGTCCCTTGCAAATTTGGACGTTCCCGCATTTGCCACAGTTGGTCTGAATGTTTTGGAGAAGTCACGTGGGTTTCCACCCGCGTTTTTTGGTTTGAAGGTTTCTCCAAAATGCCTTCTCGGTTGGGAGTCCGTTTCCTTACGCTTCCCTTTCGCCCTATGACGAGGGTTTGCGTCACTATCGGATTCCTCCGAATCATCGTCAAAGTATACAAATTCATCAGCCTGTTGGAGTAAACGTAAGCGTTCATCCAACTCAGCTTGGAATTCTTTTTGACGTGCTTCCGCCCACGCTTTAATTTCATCGAGTGTTTGGCGGGGGAGCCTCGTTCGTTCTCTCTCTAACCGGGTATCGGTGAATCTCAGTGAGCGATTATTTACTGCACTTGCCCCAGCTTGGGTAACTGGGGTAGTGTTCGTAAAATTTACTACACTTGCCCCGGCTTGGGTAACCGGGGTAGTGTTCGTAAAAACTGTGTAGTCGCCGGTATTCCCCCCAGTAGCTGGGGTTGTGGTTACCGGAGTTTCTTTAACTATATTTCCAGAAGTTTGAAAAACTGAAAAGAAATGAAGTTCTAGCTTTTATGCACGGATGGCGCCAATGAAGAAACACTAATGGACCCCGGGCAGATTACGGATAGTCTGGGGGTTAAATAGATGTTTCCCACGAGGGGTTAGACCCGGCAAAGATGGTTCTTCTGATAACCTGCAAAACAGACATCGTGAGCTCGTCACTGAGAAGGGGGGTTCCTCCTTGTGACCACCCTCCGGCGTGAGAATCAGACTAGATTGCTCTTGAATATAAGTATATATTAAGAGATTGCTAGAGCAGATATCAGGTATATAATGTAAGATACAAGATAAGATGAGATGATCATACCATTTGGGGTATTTATAGCCGAAGGTAGGTTTCCAAGAAGGTATAGCCGGCTGAATAGTATTCCTGTTCTACCAACTGTGGCCTACGCACGTGCCATGCTGGTAGTTGGTGGGTAGGTAGCGGCTGACAGTGACCAGGCCTGCTGTGTACTATTCCTTTTCCACCAACTGCCGGCTATGCACGTGGTATGACAGGAGTTGGTGAGTAGGCATTGGCTAATAGTGACATACAGTACAAGAGCATGCTGCTCGCCATACTGTTGTCAATGAGCTGTCGTATCTTTGGTCAGATCTTTTGCCCATACCTCGTCAGGTACAGTACAAAAGATCTTCCCGTATCGTACGGACTGGCTTATTTGGGCGGGAGTATTCCCCCTCCCGCCTTTGTGCGGGATTGTTCCCGGCTTTGCTCATTCCTTCAGGTGACAGCTGAATTATTGAGAGCTAAGTGCCTTGTGCGTGTAGCCTTGCTGCGCGGGTGGCCTTCCCTGATGGCTTGTATCTGCAGCTGCGGGAACAGGCGGAGTACTTCACCATTGGGAGGCATTTCCTGCGGGAACAGCTTGCGTACTGCGCGTAAGGACGTCACGTCTCTGAGCATGGTGGGTCCTGCGGATCCAGTTGGTTTCTGCGCAGACGTCTCTCTTCAAGGTGAGTCCTGCGGGTCCAACTGGGCTCTGCTAAGACCTACCTCTTCACCAAATCATTTTCATATTGAATAGTGATTAAAGATGATCATTGTCACATGCCCAATTTCCATAAAAACCAGGGCCACTATTTTCCTTTCAATGTGGTCCAAACCAACCCTTATCTCTTTCTTACGTTTGGGCCTACTTTATTTCTTTTATCAAAGCTTTAAACTTGGTCACATCAGTCTCTAAGTTAATATAAATCCACCCATAATTACTTCATAAACCTTTTTATTATTTTTAAAACCACTTATACTTAAAAACGTCCAAGAAAATAAATACAAAAATACATATCACAACGTCTTATCACTTCAAATTAAGAATTTTTATATACGACAGATATTCTAGTCGTGTTCGGTTTGACAAGTCCAAGCCAACACAAATAATTTTATGTCGACTTATATATTTTCAATTTGAGTAATTATATTTTTTTTACTTCGTATCAGAAATTATACATGCCTTATGCATATTGAATCACATCAAGAATGCAATCATATAGTTTTTTCATTAATTGTGGTAGCACCATTGCACCAATCCCATCTTTAATAAAAAGATTCAATAGGACCAACTTCTTTTCATCTATATATTTCTAACCTCACCACTTATTCAAAATGTGCATTGTTTTAACACAATGCCTTTAGTTTACTCTAGCCCATTTCACCAAATGGAAAACCCAGCCATAATATCCCTACTACAACACACCACCCGAACCGAAAAGCGGTCCAAGAGCGGCGGCAGCGGGGGGATCCTTCGCATGTTCAAGCTTCTCCCTATGCTAACATCCGGTTGCAAGATGGTGGCATTGTTAGGGCGGCCTAGAAAGCCACTACTAACCGATCATGCCACCACTGGGACCCTATTTGGGTACCGAAGGGGGCGTGTGAGTCTAGCCATCCAGGAGGACCCACACCGCCTCCCAGTTTTTGTGATCGAGCTTCCAATGAGCTCGAGTGAGTTCCAAAAGGAAATGGCGTCGGATATAGTCCGTTTGTCTTTAGAAAGCGAGACCAAAAGTCACAAAAAGAAGGTGTTGGACGAGTTTGTGTGGGCGGTTTATTGTAATGGGAGGAAATACGGGTACTCGATTAGGTGGAAACATATGACTGATGATGAGCTTCATGTTATGCAATCGTTGCGGGGTGTGTCTATGGGAGCGGGAGTGCTTCCTGGGTTGTTGGGTAAGGATTCGGTCGATGGGGAGTTAACTTATATGAGAGCAAGGTTTGAAAGAGTGGCAGGAAGCAAGGATTCTGAAGCTTTTCATATGATCAATCCTGAAGCGGCTGAAAATGGGCAGGAGTTGAGTATTTTCTTTGTAAGAATCCGCTAAAAATATAAAGAAAAAAAGGGATTTATAAATATTATAAGTATATATAGTGATCAAAAGTTATAAAATTTTGTGACAACTATCTAAAGTGTTTTAACTGTTTATAGATATGGTTGTGTTATGATTAAATCGTCTATAATGACACAATCGCGCTTTGTTATGTTTATATAATCGACACGCTAATGAATAATGATCTCATACGCGTGCTTACGAGTGTATAAGGTATCATACACAGTGATCATACCTATAGATATTAATTTGTATATGATTCATGATGTTAGAAAAAGTAATAGCTTTGATTCTTATTGAAGGTTTCAGTTTTGATACAAAAAAACAAAATTGTGAAAAGTTTTCTTGTAATCAAGTGTTACTACTAAAGACAGAATAGTTAATTTGTAAAATCGTAACTTATAAGACATCAACAAAAAGCGGTTTACGGTTGAGTTATGGACTTATGGTTATTATTTGTATACAAATAATTGAGTTAACACTGATTAAAATCATCAATTACAAATTTTACTTTTTAGAATAGTATACTGTTCGTGAAGATAAATGATCGATACAATGATACATGATTTGCTCCTTTTTTATTTTATAAGTTAATATACTTATGTTATTCTATTTGATTCTTAATTTTTATTTAATTTATTAATTAAAATGATCTTGAATCGGCTAGTCGTTGGTTACCAATCAACTAACCGAACTGATTCATGATCACAAAGGTTATGTTCTAAACAACTTCAAATATATGGTTATCCATTTTGAACAAACTTTTTATAATTTATTCTATTCATAGAGTAAGTCGGACAAATATACGAGAAAGAAAAACACGTTTAACTTTGACTAATTGCTCATGTTCATGTTATAGTTCTTATCATCAAAACTACTTAATTTTTTAGGTGGTGTTTGTTTTGTTGCTATGGAATAAAAAATACGAGTTTAATTATGGATGAAATGAAATGAGTATAGGCACATGTTTATATGTCATTTCCAGTAAAATTGTTCGGTGTTGATTAGGTAATTTGGACATTAAAGTTACACTTATCGTGCCCATTGCCGTCTCGTGGGTAAGCTAAATGAGGCGATTGACGGCTTTAGGCTCTAGTTTTATAGGATCTCCATCTTAAATAAGAGTTATGTATTATGAGATTTTGAAAGTAGAGTTCTTTTAGAATTTTTAACTCATTAATGGGCCACAAGCTAAGAAGAATTGTTTCATATCCATTATCACTGCATATCATCCATATTATATAATTCTTGTATACTCTCTAACTATACGCATAAAGAAAAGAAAAGAAAGAAAAAGGCTTCAACATTTTAGTTAGTTTTAACCATTCGAAGACGTTGAGCCGGCCCTGATCGTGCCTCGTCTCCCCTAACATAAAGTTTTAAACATATGAAGGATGTGGTTGGTTAGTATATAATACAAAATATATACATTTATGATTAAAAGAAAATAAATCAAAAAATTATTATTTTTAAAATAAGTAGTATATATTTAGTGATATTCCATATATAGTCAACATTATATTTACATTTATTTATCATTTATAGAGATCATTAATGATCAAACCCAAATTCGAGATCAACGTATACACAACAAGATGATTTTCTGACACATTAAATTGTGGCATCGAAAAGAATTCTAAGTATGTGAAAAATAATCGGATTTTCCTTGCTATGGAGAAAGGATGGCTATGCTTAACGATCATAGGGTTTTAGCTATTTGATGTTTCGTGTCCTTATTTGTGTGCGTCTCTTATTCGTATGATCACTTGTGAACTAGTGACGCGTAACTAGAGTGTACGCTCGGTGGTGATTGTTATGTAACATAAATGTGTGCCTTGAATGATACGTAAGTGAAGATGTATAGAAATGATAGAATATCAAAAAGAGACATAATGATGGTAAGATGAGAGACAAGAAAAAGGAAAACGAAAATAATAAATTGGAAACAAGAAAATATTTTTGAGGTGTACATCACAGGATATTCATCATCATCATCATCATCATCATCATCGTACTCAGTATATCCCACCAATAGCAATGCTATGGTAGGGTCTGAGGAGGGTAAGATGTAGACAGCCTTACCTCTATCCCATAGGGATAGAGAGGCTGCTTCCGGTGAGACCCTCGGCTCGATAGTAGTTTTGCATCAAGCCTTGGACATAAGGCACATAGCACTCAATCATCGGGACACCGGCTGATCGGTGCATGTGCCCTTGTCTTTCGGCTATCAACGCCACCACATGATGCCTGATTAACCTTCCGCCACTTTTAACGTTATTTTCACGAGATTAGTAAAATAACGTCAAAATTAGTGCAATTTTACTTTTGCCCACCCGAGGGTTCACACATATATACATTATATGCGCGCACCGCAAACTGGGCGTCATCACACGATATTCAATATAATGTATATGTGTTATGTTGTGTGGTGGAGTAAGAGTCACAAACGTGGTATAAGTGGAGTCACTTATGACTAAAACCGGTGTCAAGTGTGTGGTATAAGTAGGGCTACATGTTCGACATAAGTGGTGTCATGTATAACTCAAGCATATTTATACATTAACATCAATACATGTCATACGTGCAATCGCAAGCATATAGTACTCACTCTATTGACATAAGTGGAGTCAACATTATGATCATGGTGCATTAACACATTACACACAAACGTTGCCGTTGGGCTAACCGTTGCATGGTTTAAAGATAGAAGATTATAAGAAAGAAAGATAACATAAGACTATAACTAAATATGTTAATTAAGGTGTGTGGTATAAGTAGGGCTACCTACATGTATAAATGCAATCATCAGCATATAGTACTCACTCTATCGTTTTTGATGTGTCAATTGCAGTTGAGTTCCAAATAATGCTAGTAATGTACATGCGCTAATTCCTTATGCACAATTACCAGCGCTATCACGTGTGAAATGAGTTGTTATTTCTTGTTAATTTATTGTGTTCTTTATTTATATATATATATATATATATATATATATATGTTAGTCATTCGAGTTGATTTTCACTAACTAATATTAGTTTAGAACCAATTTGATTTTTAGATTTTAGATTTTTTTTTTTTTGTTCTAATCAGATTTTTTTTTCTCGTTTTATTCATCTCATCGGTATTTAGAGTTAAAAAAAACACTCACATGTTTTGCACAATGAGTTAACCTGAAAATTTGACGAAGTTAATGGTAAATGTTGAAAATTGAAATATAACGGATGTCTAATGTGCTTTTTAAACATTAAGAATGTAACCAGAAGTAGCAGAAAAGGTCAAACATGAATCTTTTAATTGTCTTAAATAATTAACCCACTGGAACATGTGTTTAAATAGCACTTAGCCACTTACTACCTTCTGAAATCTGAATATTAAAATGGCTTATTGTTGGGCCTATAATGGCCTGGAATATTTGGTCTTTCATTTATCGGCCCACATAGGCCAACAATTTACGTGAGTGACTTGAGAAGTCATATTTCTAGTTTTCTACCCATCTAGCTTAAATTTCCTAACCCGTTCCTTGTAATATATTTTTCTTTAACTAGAGTTCCAATTTTAACTAGGTAGCAATCATGTCAGATTGCGGATTATGGATTCCCGGCTGGTAGGTTGAATGGTTCAGCCCGTGCACGGCCTATATAGTACTCTAACATGAACACTAGTAGTGCAATCCGAACATGTCTCATTTAACCCACTCATCTAAACAAATTAGACAGATTGACCGGTTGTAGTAAAGTTGTAAATGTTTTAAACAAGTTTGAGAGTCGTATTCATTGGTTAAAATTGATGGCGTAACGACCTGTTTAACTATTAAATAGATTGACAAGTCAATATATTATTAAAATGGTTAAATAGGTTAACCTAATTACAACTACAGTTAAATATAATAAACCAACGACGGTTATTTTCGTATCCTAATGTCAAAATTATGTAATCCAGTTCTAACCTATCAACTTTTAAGTTCAAAAACTAAATTTCCTTTTATGTCAGCTTCATATAAACTTTTGTTTTGTTATACTTTAGTGTCGAAATGTTAAATTAATAAGTGAATAATTTATTTTCTAATTCAAAAATAAGCTGGTTTTACTTAAAAATAATATATGTACATTCTTTACTTAAGTTCATAGTTTTATGTGTATCAAAATAAGTTAGTTTTATATGTAAACAATATATGCACAGTCTTCGCATAAATTCATAACCTTTACGTAACTAATATCTATTGGATATATGTATATAGGTCAGATTATCCTATAAAATAGGTTTAAATAAGAAAGATGATAAGGTTGCAGCAAAAAATAATAATAATAATAATAATAATAATAATAATAATAAATTAATTTAAAAAATCATAACTCAAAATTTAATGAAAATACGAAAAAAGTAAAAACCCTTAAATGTTTTCATCATCTTCCTCGTTATCAAAAAAATATGTTGAGAAAAAAAATAATTATGTCTTTTTTATTTATCATTGTGTTTTTTGTTTATTTTCGTAATTGATTGTGTCTTTATTCCTTGACATTGTGTTTTTTCTCTTGATATTAGGGCTGTAAATGAACCGAAGAACACGAACAAGACGTTGTTCATGTTCGTTCGTTAAGGAAATAATTTGTTCACGAACACTTACCGAACCGAATTTATGTTCGTGTTCGTTTATTAAGGAAATGAATGTGTTCACGAACACAAACCAACACAAATAAAATCGGCAAAGCCTAGAAATTTAGACACTTATATTCATCAACATGAATAATAAAAGCATATAAATAAATCAAACGAACATAAACAAGGGTATGTTAGTGTTCGTTCATTTAACTTTAAACGAACACAAATGCTTAATCGAACGAATATTTAAGTTTTTGTTTGTTTATTTAAAAAATGTACACTTGTGTTCGTTTATGTTCGTTTAACATAATTGAACAAAGATAAACAAACATAAATGAACACAACAAATATAAATGAACACAAATTAACAAATACAAAACTTTTAAGTAGATAACTTATCCAAAAACATATTTAATTATTTTCTGTTAACACATAAATGAGCATAGATAAACGAACGAACAGAATATGTGTTCATGTTCGTTCGTTTAATTAAACGAACACAATCTTTTTGCTCATACTTACTCATTCATTTATTAAATAAACGAACATAAACGAACTTTTTGCCGAACGGTTCACGATCAGTTCACCGGACGTTCGGTTCGTTTACAGGCATACTTGATATTGTGATATATTTTGTCATCTATTGTGTCTTTTTTTATTTATCATTGTATTTTTTGTTTATTTTCGTCATTGTGTCTTTTTTCTCGACATTGTATATTTTCATCATTTTTTTACGGGGGAAGCATTTTAGTTTTTCAATTTTTTTCATTTTTTAATTATATTTTGAGTTATGATTTTTTAAAGGTTATTTTTTTTCACAAATCCTTCTCATGCTTTTCGTTTTTATCCCCCTTTCATTTTAACTTTTCCCTATGTGTATAATAAATATTTTTGAGCCACTTATTCATTTCTTCATTTAAAAACGAAGTTTAAATTTGTTTGGGTATGTTATGTTGTACTAAAATTTGTTTGGGTATGTACTAAAATTGTAAAAAAAGAAAAGGAAAAGGAAAAGAAGGAAGGGTTTGTTTGTACGTTGGTTGTTGAGAAGGTGATGACTGATGATGCCAGACTGTCCAGTTGGAAAAATAAACTAAAAAATGATGAATAATTGATATTGTTTTCAAAATTATCCAAAACTTGTAAATGCAACATTAAATTTTTTATTTGATCGAATATTCATTCCTCCTTGTCCCTTGGATTACGACATTGGCATCAATAAAAAATAACACATCCATATAGGTGCATAGTGTACGACTTGTTTACTTGTTTAGACAAATCATAATTGTATTATTAATATGCGAACGTAATGGCTATTAAAATTATTTAAAGCATTCTCATCTCACTAGTTATCCTTATCTCTATAATTACATTAAAAAAACAATATATTTATCTCTCATGTTCAATTAAATAATATTTTTTATACCTTTATTATTTCAGTTTTCTCTCTCCTCTACTCACAACCAATCCAACAAATATAAAAAAATAAATAGGGGCAAACAATGTTCCCCAAATGTTTCCCTAAATTTACAAAAAATCACTACATTTATCTCTCCACCCTATAATTTACACTCACAATCACTTACAACTCCACCCTATAATTTACAAACTCCCCACACATAATTATAAGGGATGGGATAATGCTCTTATTTAGTATAAATAAAAGATGTAGGTTATAGTATTTTTTTTGTTGAGTATTGTAGTTGAATATGTTATATTCTAAGTCGATTTAGGTGAATTTAAGCTCAAATTTCGGTTATATATGTAATGGACATTTGATTAATATAAGATCCAATTTGATTATACGATATGACTAAAATTTATTCTACTTGAACCATCGTTGTCTGTACTCATACATAACCTTATAAAAAAAGTGAAAACACGTATAGAAACTAATAGTAGATCTCTTTTTAAACTTCATTCAACAAACACATGATTTGTATGGTTAATGCATTTAAAAGCAAGGAAAAAGTGAAAAACTATTACCATAAAAGTAAAAAAAACACGGAAGAACAAGGACCCATAAGTATAGTATTACTATTGCCGACTAATAAATAATAAAGTCAATAACGGTCCACGCGGAACATGTGGGGGAGATCAACTGCGACCTGATTGAAAGATTTGAACCCCACTGATTTGGACATATCTTGCGTCTTATATCCATTTTGTCACTTCACCTGCGGAGTGGGTGATGTACGGTGGACGGACACTTATGCATCGTACATTGAATTTACTAACCTATAACTTACATTTGTCGGTGAGTTTAGATTGCACCCCTGATGTTTTCAATATTCACTCAAAAGGGTGATCTTTGTTTGATTTATTAACAACTTATCCTTTAAGTTTTAACTTGTTGGATTTAACATGAGCAAAAATCGCAAGCAAAATCGAGACGGTGGAATTCTGTTACTTTACAATGTATAATTTCGAAAGTAAATGCAATATCGTTAATCGATGACTGGTGATAGCCTGACAGGGGTGTGCATAGGGGCAAATCTTATATAGTGGCTTCCCTCTCACTTTTTCTTCCAAATTTGGTCACTAAGCATGCGTGAGTTGATTTGTGCACAAGCCGAATCAAAAACAGAATATTTGGTAGTTTTGTTAAAACTGTTTTTTTTCAGTTTGGTTTCTTGTTTTATCATTATGGATTGAAAAGTTTTGACCAAGATAAATGGTCGTTGTTAATTTCAAGAGACTATGAAATTCTAAATAGTAAATACATATCAAATAAATGAAACCAAATCTCATTAACACTCAAGGCTAGACCCCAATACCTAATGTTAGCCTATAAACTTTTGGCGGCCTAAATAAAGGCTTTTTTGTTTCTAAAACAGTAGAGGCATCAATCTTTCTATCCGTTGAGTCATCTAAAAGTGTAGGAGTGACAAGTTAACTCAAACCTGACAAACAGAGGACTTAAAAAATTCGGACAAGTATTCAGGCATGGGATGGGTATCAGATCAGGTATGGATTAACTTTAATAAGAATATACTGGAAATAGACGAATATGGTATTATGTGATATCCAATGATTACCCGAATCATACTGGTAAGCATTTTGCTTTAGTTTCTGTTTCCCTTTTGTTCTTAGGTAGTAAAATAATTTACTAATTCGGCATCTTTTGCTTTTATTTATAACTTTTCGTTTATAATGGGTTACATATAACAAATAGTACCGAATACCTAATAGGTATTGAACCATGTATATAACAGAATTATACAAACGAATATGAGAACTAGATTACTGATATCATGCTCAAACTCGTCTTTCGAAACACCAAATATATCATAGTAGGTTGTTTGGGGTTTTTGTTGAAGTAAGAGGGTGGTTTTGGGGTAGTGTTGTTTTGGTAACATTACAGCGGATCGAGGTAGTTGTCGGGGGTTGCCAGGCTAGCAGAAGATTTTTGAGGATCCTCCGTCACCAAAAAGTCTACAAAAGACGGTTTAAAACAAACACTGTTAGCAGTTAGCTAATAAATAATTAGACAGGTGACAATGACTCCTAAACAAAAGTCCATCGTTGAGATGTATAAAATGAATATGTTATTTAGGTTTTCTTCTATATTGATAATTCGAAAAATGAAAAGGTAAAAGTTGATTCTTATTTAAAAAATAAAAGATATTTGATAAATTTTAATGAGTAACTATAAAATATAAATATAAACGATACCATGTTTCAACTAAATTATTAGTAATTTGTATATAAAATGCAGAAATAATAATAATAATATCTTATACTTGAATTGTTATTTTGAATGTTTAAAATAAGACAAAATAGTGTTTTACTTCTATAATAAATTAATGAAAGTAAATTAGTTATTCTTTATGCTCTTAGCAAAATCTGTATATGTGTGTGTATATTATATTTATTTATTGTGATTGCTGTTAGTACATAATTTAACAAGAGTCGCAAGGTTATATTCTAAAAGAAAACATAGAAAAAGATTAAAACGGCCTAAAACAAAGTGTAGAGAAGATAATAATAGCCTTTTGAAAGTTAAATAATATGTTTTTTAGGAGTGAATGTTACTTCTATTATTTACATCTATGTATTAACATAAATATTTCTCTTTTGTCAAGATTTAAACATGGGACATTCCATGTAAAAAAAAACATGTGTATCTATGAAGTGTGCTAGTGATGAATTAAACGTTAAATAATGTGTTAATTTAACTAATTTTAAAAAGTATGATTTTTAGTTAAATATTATGGTAGAATATAGATGGGATTTGAATGCCCTGGCAACATGAACTTGTTTATTTGGAGGTAAACAATTACATTTAATTAGCTTTGGTTTATTTGGTTATGGACGGTTGACATTCCGTCTTAAGGAGACTCACTAGGGCATCGAGAGTAGTTCTAAACGTTGTTAAAAAATCAACCTTGGTTTGTCTTTAACATGAAGCCGCCTTGATCGGATCGAAGTAGGATAACGAGAAGAAGTGTCTTACAAACAGTTATTAAAAAACCTTCCTCATACTTTCCTAGTATATCTTATAACTTGTAACTCTAGCATTGAGAATCTTTTCAGGTTATGTGCAAGCAGGGCCGTCTCCGAGAATTTAAATATCTCGGCCGAGTCAAAATAAAAGGCCCGTAGGCCTTAACAGAAAAATTTTATTCACTAATGTACATGAATAAAAGTTTTATTTACCGATTTATTATAAGCATAAACCATTCTGAGCATGTAATTATCTCATAAACTATCGCAAATGACCTTATTTTTAACACCAAAAGACATATACATGTAATATGTATAAAAAAATTTGTGCCCTCAAAAGTTATGTGTCACGGCCGATGATGCGACTCGTACACCCTCCGAGCCTCTCATGTGTGCAAGTATAAGTCAAAGCAAACAATTATTGGCATGTTCCTTATAAGTTATAACTTATAAATACTACTTTCCATCTCGAAAGTTAGTATACGTTGATTTTTATAATCAATCAAAGGCTCAATACTTGATCATCTGCAGAGGTGGACCTCGTGTGTAGCGAGGGTGGGCAACCGCCCACCTTAAAATTTAAACTTCTTTAAGTATATATATATATATATGCGATTTTTTCCTACCGCCCCCATTAACGGAACTACTAAAGGATCATAGTGAAAAGAGAATAAAAAGTTATAAATTTTAGAGTTTTCAACAAAACCTTTGAGCTCTGCAACTATCATGTGAAGGTAGAAGAAGAAGAAAGAAGTGAAAAATAGTTTGACTCATATAACTTTTAAGTAATAGTGTACAGTGTAGTAATGTATTTTGCTGACAGTTTTTTATTACTTTTCTTGCTATCAGTAAAGATTAAAAAATGCACACTTACCCCTCTTAATTTTATAGTTAATAGTTTGCACCCGATAAGATTTAAATTATCGTATGCTAACTTAAATTTAGTAGCTATAATACGACTTTGGCTTTAGAATATCTTAATTCATTTGCTACTTTATTAAATACAACACTTATAGTGTTTATAATTAGCCGTTAAAAATTTCAATTCATTTACATATTTCATATAAAAAAGTATCTTTAAAAAAAAACTACAACCAATTCATATGATGGTTCATCCAACCATTTTCATCAATTATCATAAACACTTTAATCATTTTATAAATTAATCTCAATAATCACAATTTTAAACAAAAATATTTAACTTACTTATATTAGTGTGCATTTGTTAATTAATAGTTTATAGAATAGTTGTTTATTTGCATTTGTTACATTGTTAATTAATAGTTACGAATACTGAATATATATTATATATATAGGATGAATATCATTACAGAACTGTTAAATTATTTAAGAACTTGAAGGAACCCTTGAAAACTAATGTTTTTTATAAAAAAAAATTGTATGTTATGTCATTTGAGTGTAGTTTTATCATTTTTTATATAGATATTTATGATAACAATATTGAAAATTAGCTTTTATACATATCTATGTTTTGTGTTACACCTATGTAAATTTGTTAGTACTTAAATTTTACACACATGTAAACTTGTGATAAATATATGTAATCAAAAACTTTTATATAAATTATGATAAAACAACTCTTAAACAATGTTAATATATAAAAAAAATTAAAAAAATATTTGGTTGTTTAGAGTTCCTAAGAGTTCTTAACTTTTTTTTAGATATTGCATATCTGTTATATATATATATATATATATATATATATATATATATAATGACGATTGATGAAGTTTTGCTATGTATTTGAAATTTAATTTAAGTTTATTATTTTGGTTATATGATCTAACCCGACTCGCAGTTTACTTACTGTTAAGTGGAAAACAACCGACATCTATAAATTTCCGCCCCCCCCCCTAAAAAAAAATTATCGGTCCACCACTGATCATCTGTTAACTGATATTAGAACTAAATAAAAGTTTAGTGCATGTATTTATGTAATTATTCATATCGCAATTATCATGTATTTATTTTGTAATATCGTTTATATAAACAGAATAGTGTTTTACCATGATTGTAGTAATGTTTTTCCAAATTTTACAATCGTTTAAGATTTTTTTTGGCGTCGCCTTCTTCACAACTGACATATCCCGTATTCATATATGTTATAGGATGGTGTCTCCTCATGAAATCAGAAGCATACTTCATTTGAGATATAGAATAAAGATGACTCATGTTATAGGATGGTGTCTCCTCTCGATTTTTTACAGCTTTGGAACAGAGCATGGATTTTATATGTAACACCCCAACCCGTCCCAACCCGGAACGGGCTGACGTGTCACTATTACAGATATCAAAACAACGCCACAATCCAAAATACAATAAAAATCAATGCAACCTATGTCATATTATGAATTAACTTTTAAAAGCTCATTAATCTCTCTCGTCACTAATTTTCCCCGAGTCCCGGATTACCTGAAAACAAAATAAGAAAAACAAAACAAGAAAATACGGTTGAGCCAAAAATTGCCCAGTAACGGAAAGAACAATAGTATAGGTAAGGACAGACGTAAGAAAATAAATATACGGACTTCAATTTAAACTCGAAACCAACTTTTTACCGAAATATATACTTAATAAAATTCGGAGGTATGATCCGACACTTGGCCAGGACATAATCAAACGCATACGAAAGCATATCAGAAACATATCATAACATATACACACATCAAACCACGTGACTACACATATCAAAAACTCAAAGTCACGTGAAACGGAAACACCCACGAGCCAAAACAGAACAGACTGGTACACAGCTAGCTAGTCCATGCACCTATGAGACGGTGAGTGTGGCGTACACCCATTATTCCATCTCCACAAAACAAACGCAAACTCAGAGCTAAGATCGATCTATCCGCCTCTAGGGGGGCAAAGTGCTACGAAAGCACAAGCTAGAGACGCCGTGAACTTTTATTACGCACTGTCACAATAAGTGCATGCCGTTGACGCCCATACGACATTTCAGACATGCTCGGGTGACATAGTACAAAAACTAAAACCATGTAGCTAAACAACTTTAAACAGGAACTTGCAATAAAGAGCACAAGACATAAGGTCTATTGCATGCAACAAAATCATTATACGTAATATACCAAACAAACCAAACTCAAACTGTAATAAAAGCTAACGAAAAGTTCGCACTACAAAGTGACGAACACCGAATATAAAATGGATTATAATTAATACTACGAGTAAACGAAAACATAAACCGTACTACAAAGTAACGTAATATAATTAATACTATGAGTGAAAGAAACCAGAAACCGTACTATGAAGTAACAAGAAACAGAATCCGTACCTTAGATAATTTAGCAAGACAACCAAATGTCACACCCCCCATATTAGGCCTAGGCGTGTGACTCGATAGTTGGTACCACATTTGTAAATAAATCAGAGTTACGATTGTTAGCGGAAGACTTTATAAAATATAAGGATTAAAGTTGTAAAATATTTACATTACAAAAGTCGAGACAAAAGTCCCGATTGGATTTACTTGTTTATAAGTTTTAACAAAAACATTATATTATAGATTTAAAAAAAATTTATCCGAGCCATCGGATTCTTGAGCCTTCGTCCTTTAGCTCTAATCTTGGTTACCTGCAAAATGTTATAAAAATACGTCAGCAACGAATACTGGTGAATATGCTGACGCGAAATCATTTTCTTTTACTTTGTTACCCCTAGAGGGTTACGCTTGCCTCGGCCCATCTTGGCTTAAGAATAACAAAGTTAAAACAATATCATTATAAACTTGAGCCTCTACCTAGGTCACCACAGCAAGACACCGCAGCGTCCCAACGTACTTAGGTACCATAAATATACACAAGGTCATTCGCACTCGAACATACTTTGGTTCGGCCCATCGTGGCAGGAGGTCGTGACTAGGCGTGGTGCGATGTGCCCACCGCATTTTACCACATATGTAAGGATCCAGACAAACGTATATTACAGCCTGAGGGCTAGGCTTTTACTCTTATTCATAATGTTTTTAGAGACACTTAGTCTCATATAAAGTTTTACACATAACACGTTCATTTATTTGAAAACAAGTTTGTAAAAGTGGGGCGTATTCACCTGTGATCGGGATCGGTTTCCAACACCGTCCTTGCGTTCTCTTTCTTGCTATCTCGCACCTATAGTACGAGTATAACCAATGTTTTGAAACCCGGACCGGACCGGCTGGTTCGCTTACTAAACCCGTTTTCTAATAACCCGACCGGGTTAATGGTTCATGGTTCAACCGGAACCAGTGAACCGCCGGTCTAACCGGTATAGCCTCTTTTCTTTAATTAAAAAATGTTGCTATCTCGCACCTATAGTACGAGTATAACCAGTGTTTTGAAACCCGGACCGGACCGGCTGGTTCGCTTATTAAACCCGTTTTCTAATAACCCGACTGGGTTAACGGTTCATGGTTCAACCGGAACCAGTGAACCGCCGGTCTAACCGGTATAGCCTCTTTTGTTTAATTAAAAAATGTTGCTGCTGGTGGATATCGACCAGGACCGGAACCAGTGAACCGCCGGTCTAACCTGTATAGCCTCTTTTGTTTAATTAAAAAATGTTGCTGCTGGTGGATATCGAACCCTGGTCAACAGCAATAACGAATGCATTATTATTCACTCACTAGCCACCCAGCCAAACCATGTTTTTGTTAATAGTGATGTAATACATATCCTTTATATTGATAGAAACATTGTATATATTGTAAATGAAAACGGAAGTTGACTATTATTATTATATAAATATATATAAATAGTGTATATATATCTATTTATATATTTATGACATCATCCGGGTCAATGTCCGGTCCGACCTCCCATGTCGGTCCGACCATTGACCCAGTAAGACATCCGGGTCGGGTCTGAAAACATTGAGTATAACTTTTATTAGTCGGATATACAATCCGGCTTAAAACCTTTAGTCTTATTTATCTCGATGAACCTTTAGTTCAAATAATCTTTTACTTTAAAACCTTTAGTTTTAAAAGCAATATTTATAAACCTTTAGTTTATTACAAAAACCCGACATTTCTTCTTTTCTAAGAAACGTATTCTTTTTCTTATATCATATAAGGATATCCTTATTACTTATATAATAATCATAACAAAGAATTATATATAATTCACACATATATATATACCCTTCCTTATTTCTTTATTCTCTTTTCTTTGTTATATAATTTCTTTCTATAAACATCGAGCATAATTCCGACTTAGAGCATTAAGCCTTTATAATATTTTATTTTTATTTTAGTCGGGTAGTAAGCCTTACCTTTCCTCGGCTTATAATTCCCTAGATACTCGAGCAGCACTTCTACACCGCTTAGTCCTTTCAACACATGCTTTGATCGCCACTTCACTTCGGTACGCAAATCGAGACACCCAATCTTCTCGGCACGCACTTCGAGATGATCGTCGGGATGTAAAAGCAGCACCACCTTCTTGTTTGGAACGTCGTCGGGGAGTGGTACGAATATCGGGGTATGGCACGTTTATCGAGGAATCGGGACACGGTTTTCGAGGTGGATCTTTGGCACGAAGTTCAAGGCTTAGTGAGATGTGTAGAGAGGATTGTAAACTGATTTTGGTGTGAGTTATGAAGACCCCGGACCTTGCTATTTATAGGCAAATTTTGTGACCCATCGCGTACAGCGCCCGGACCCTTGGGACCCGTCACGTACCGCGACGTAGGTCTGATGACGCAGACAATAGGTCTGCCACGTGGCAGACATTGTGCCATGTGTTAACACGTGGCGGACGATATGCCACGTGTGGCCACGTGTCGGGACACGTGGCGACCGGTGTGCCACGTGTGGACACGTGGTGAAAAAGTGTCAGGCGTGTCAGGCCACGTCATCGCGGTACGCGATGACGCAGGCTCAACAGCGATCGTGTACGTTGTTGACTTCTTCTAGAACATTTGACCAAGCCCCATCGCGGACGCGATGGGCTTGTCCTTTGTCCCGTAGCGTAGCGCGATAGGACAAGAAATCAGATTTTTCATTTTAGCCCTTATAGTTTGAAAATTGACAGAATTGATCCCTATACTTTGGAAACTTGACATTTTTGGCCCAAAATTCCCGTGATGTTACTCCAAAGTCGAGCAGTCCTTAAATAGTACTAGCACCTCCGTAGCCGAACAACATCGAACATGTCGAGTACCGAGGGGCAGTGGGAGAACACGGATGCATGGCGTTACATAATGGTGGTTTCGCGAATAGAGAGGCAGAGGGCACGTTTTCAAGTGATAGGGTTCTGGTTAATGAGATTAAAATTGGGGTATTTTTAAGCATCATAGTAGATAAGCATGTAACCTATTTTTGCCAAATTTCCTATGAATTCGTTTGTTGTGGATTAGTTTGAAAAGGCTACTGCATTGTTAATATTAATTAATAGTATTATGTTGATCCAAAATTCAATATATTCTATGGTGTAAACTTTAATTCAATTAATAATATTTTAACCTTTACGTTTCTCCTCCTACTCAATAACGAGAGAACATATAATATAATTATTATCTTATTATTGAAATATTTATCATTTTACTAATCAAAATTGTTTCACGAAAAATCTTGAATTCAAATACAATGTCAACTAAATTCAAAATTACTATTATAACTATTATTATTTTATCTTTTCCAAATTTCCTTATATTACAATTACCCCCCCTTAAAATAAATTTCACCCTTGA
Source organism: Bidens hawaiensis (assembly GCF_021521415.1). Taxonomy (NCBI): domain Eukaryota; kingdom Viridiplantae; phylum Streptophyta; class Magnoliopsida; order Asterales; family Asteraceae; genus Bidens; species Bidens hawaiensis. The sequence continues at coordinate 152,031 of NW_027495081.1, read as the reverse complement.
AATTTGATAATTACGAATAACAAAAATAATTTTAGATGTAACTGACACATAACAAAATTTAAACCTTCACTATCTCATATATGCAAAGCTTTACACATAGCAAAGTACAAGACTTTTGGTAGAAGAGATGAAGCTAGTATTTTGAGTATTTGGAAGTGACGTCTAATTAGAGACGAATAACTGATAGCTAAGACATATAACATTTTAACTAGTAACTGATAGCTAAAGGCTTGAACAATTAACAAGCCTGATACAAAATTTATATAAAATGATGACTGAAATAGATTGCTGATACTTGAAATATTATGAATGCATTTTATTTTAATTACTAAATTTCCGAGTATTACAATATATATGTCTTGAACCTTTACATTCTTGTAACTTCTAAGAGTGACATATATATTACCTCAACCAATTCATGTGCCATCATTTATATTTTGTTCATACACCATTTAACTTTCACAGTGTGACATCTATGACAAATATATAGTAAATTGCAAAATGATGTTTATGGTCTATCAATATATTCAATAGTTCTGGATTGGTACCGTATTCAAAGTTACATCAAAGTTGCAAATATCAAAATTACTAATTTAAAGCATGTAAGTTGTAACACTAACCGGCAGGGGCGGACCCACATATATGAGATTGGGGTCCCGAGACACCAATGTTTTTTAAAAATTCTTTAGAGACGGTATATTAAATTTGTGAATGACCCCATATAAATTAGTAGTTGGACCCCATACTACAAAATTCTATGTGGTGGAGTGGTAACTTTCTTGTTTTCCAAGTGAAAGGTCATGTGTTCAAGTCTTGTGAACCTTGTTTTTTTCTTTTTAAATTCCTATATTTATATGAAGTAGCATTGGGAACAACCGTGTGTGTATTATTTGACAAATTCCTACTAGATATAAGTTTATTAGGGCTTTAAACTTGCAGCAATGAAACAACAAAAAATTTACGGCTCACCTTCCTCCTCTACGTCACCGGACTATGCCATCTCCAGCCTCCGCCCCTCTTAACCTAGTCTCCGACTTTGTCTCATACAAGCCACAAAAGGTAATTTTATGAGTAATTGATTGATTTTGTAATGGTAATTTATGTTGTATTATCAAACTATGACTTAGTTTTGTTAAAAACTTGAATTTTAGAGCTAATTGATTGATTTTGTAACGGTAATGATCAAATTTCTGTTTATTACGATATTGTTTTTTTTTTTTTAATTATATTCCTTGTCTCGACCCGACCCGAAAAATCCGAACCACCCAAATTTGGGACCCCGTTGGATAACTTTCTGAGTCCGCCACTGCGGCCATTCTTAAAAAAGGAATGTATAACAAAGTTAAAGTAACGAATCTTGCATCGAGCGATACAAAACTTTTGAACTTGTTAATTTGCTTTTAAAAGGTAAAGATCACGTGGCTATAATATATTATTATTTGAATTCTTACACAAGTAATTAAATACCTAATGTGAAAACTGCCAAGCTGATAATTTGTACATTTTGCAGAACATTTTTATATTTTTCTGAAGTAATGATTACTGTTTGTAGGTAGGAAATTTTGGAATGCAAGGTGTCATGAATGTAGCTTCTTACTCTAATACTTGTTGTTTGGACGATATGTGTTTTATTTTAATTTCAACATAAGGCTGAGGGGTGTGGAGCGCTAGAAAGGGCGCAAGAGGGCAGCCGGTCGCGCCTCGGGGCGCGAGGACCACACCACCGAGGCGCGAGAGGGGCGCGAGAGGGGCGCGAGCGCGGAAAAAGAGGCAGGCGCAAGGGGTCTCGCGGGAGCTGATGGGCGTAAAGGGACTTTGGGAAATGGGAAAGAGACGTTGGAGGTGGTAAAAATGAGCCGTTGGCTCTTTTAGTTAATAAAAAAAATTTTTTTTTTTCTCTATATATATCTATATCAAATACATACAATTTTCTCTCTATTAAACCTATATCAAACCCAAACCAACACCAATATCACATACCAATATCACATACCACACCCAAAACCCAAAATCACCCCATCTTCCAAACCTTTTTTTAAAAACATGGCTGGAAATTGGTACCCAAACCTAGATTCAGATTACAGTTACGACGATTTATGGTCGGCACCGGACCAAGCGATGTTTTATTCGGGGTCGCAACAACCATCCGGCTTTCAACCATCCAACATACAACCGTCTCCTAACTTTGTAGTTCCGGAGACACAAGAACCAGAAGGTGAAGCTGGCGGTTTATAATTTCACCGTCGTATGAGACCAAGTGGCAGTGACGATTTGGCGGTTTATAATTTCACCGTCGAAGAGTGGAAGCAGGAGTGCCTGCGGAGGTATGGGACGGTGAAGACGTGGGACGATGTAAAGGTGTGGGAGAGGTTGAGAAGGTGTTCTAAGTGGGTTGAGCTGGTGGCGCCGGACGTTGATGCGGAAGTACGGCCGAAACGGACCAAAACTAGTTCGTCTGGAGCGTACAGCACTTCCGCCGGGTCAGATTGCCGGGTTGGATTCGACCTAAACGTTGCGGGGGAGGAAACGTCTTCACCGCCGAGGAGGCGGCCATTGGGAAGGGACGCCAGGGGCAAAAAACCGGCTGAGGGGGAAGCCGTAAACATCAACGATCTTGTTGAATCCCTCAATAAATTCAACAAAACCATGGAGGTGGTCTCTAATGACAAAAAGGAAAAAAAAAATGAGAGATTTGGAATTCCTTACAAGAGACTTCAGTAACCTAAATCCGGTCGACCAAATGCTGATGGAAAAACAAAAGGAACGTATCCGGAAGAGGTTGATCGAAGAAGACCAAGCCGAAGAATAAGAATAATGTTTTTTTTTAGTACTTTAATTTTTTTTTAGATATTAATGTGTTTTTTTAATTAATGTGTGTTTTTTTAATTATTTTATGAGTTTTTTTAATAATACGTTTTTTTAATACATTTATAAAAAAATAAAAAAAAAACCGCTCGCGCCCTCTCTCGCGCCCCTCCACACCATGCCCCGGGGCGCGAGCACCACTACCAACACCCATCTTATCAAGTTTCTCTCTCTGCCACACGTCACAATATTATTGGCTGACGCCCCCACTCGCGCCCCCCACACCCCACAGCCTAACTTGTTACCAAATTTACTTCCTAAAACAATTTATCACCTATTTTAAAAATCATGATACAATAAACATGTATTTATTCTTTTTGTTTTTGACAATTTTGGTTTCTCGCGTTTGAAGTTGTGCAGTTACTAAACTTACTCGAGTTCAAGGGTCATGCATAGTATTAATTATGACTCCAAGATCAACAAATGTAGTTTTTAATAGACTGGATTTTGCAATTCAAAAAGGGGGTAGGTACGCAGCTGATTGCCGGCTTGCCTTCCGTTTCGATGTAATTATTACTTTTCATTTATAGTAAGTTTTATTTCTTAGGAAAAAAAATTATCATCCTCTATTTTTATCTTTATCTTACTCACGAATGTTTATTTTATTATTTTGCTCTTGTTTATACACTCACATAATTTAATGAAGGATAAATAGTAGCTTTTCATATATGAAAAGTTATTGTAGCAATCTTTTATAATTTACGATTAGAAAAGTAAAATGATAGAAAGTTTTAAAAGAATTTTTTATATTTGAAAAATGGTAACGAGTTTGATGAATGGGTTATGAATGCTCTTACTCTTTCATTCGATGGAGCCATGGAGGCCCGGAGGCTGGGTCCTAATGAAAGGTAAAATCCAAGGAAAATTGGATGTTTTAGAAGTCCAAATTCAAACTAACGGTTTAGAAAATGGAAAATCAAGTTGTTAAGTTCTTCCACCAATTTGGGAATAGAATCTAACCATGTAAATCGAACATACTATATACTAACTCAATAGTATCATATAACCAACACGTTTTCGGCCAAAGAGTCCAACAAAATCTTACCTATGACATAAATATATCTACACATAGCTGGTGTCTATTAGGCCGATTGTTGCGAAGCTAGTCAACCGACGTTATGGCTGAGGTGTCGCACCCTTAACACTGGCTACACCACACTGTGGGGTTAAGGGCGTTAAGGAGTGTATCTTAACATAGTAACGAGCGTTAAACATGGAAAGGGTGGTGCCATCAAACTAATTAACAACTTTTTGTTTGTTTGTTTTTTTTTTATTTCCTCCATCATCCGTAACTTGCAAGTTAAAACTTGTCAACCCACAACGCTCTAGCTAAAGGATGAATTAGCTAGAGCCTCACCTGCATACTTGGTTGTGACGTGACGCTTTGGGGTTTTAACTAACCCTTACTTGTTAAACCACAACACACAATCTTAGTATTTTTCCTTTGAAAATAGCAATCGGTGTTTTCACGAACTGTTGGACTAGCTTGAAACCGGAAAGCAACCTTCTTGTTAAGGTTGTTGCCTGTTCTCATTTGAATCAACTGGTTGTCCGTCGGACATGATTTCCATCTATTTTTCCACTCCAAATCAGATATTGATAAATATTTTACTCAAGGCTTTATATTTTCTTTAATTTAATCTTAAGAATTTGTTAAAATTTTAAATCTGTATCGATAAGATATTTTCATATTTTGTTTTATATTTTATACATACATATGTATGTATGTATGTATGTATGTATGTATATATAATTTATAATGTTATTTAGTTATTAAATTAAGTTTGAGTGATCCGACCAGCGAACTAATAAGATGACTGGTTCACTCAAATTATTATTATTATAATAATATCTTATAAAGTAAATTACACGATGTTCTCTATAGTAAAGCTAAAATTTCACATTTAATCATAGCTTTCATAAAGTGTCCATTTTTTTCCTACTCACTCAAGGCCTTTGAGTTCATAGGAATTCTCACGTACGACCTATTCACAACCACAAGCCTTTTCCATCTCGATCTGCTATAGTTCAATCCCATAAGGCTTATCAAAGTGATTATTAAACAGGTCCGTTGCTTCGATTACATAAAACTCAAATTATCTACACTCACATTCACATTGCTACTTACGGTTTTTCTTGGTAATGACATGAAATCCATAATCCTGTCATGTTTTTGGTTTCCTAGTGAAGACACAATAATCCACATTACCGACTGATTCATAGGCAGTCTTTTAATGAAATCATTAAAAGACTACAAAGCAGCCCCAAGTTTATAAAAACATAAAATGTGATACAATTTGATAACCAACTTGAACCATATGTATCAAACATTATTGAAAAAGAAACAAATAAACCTTCAAGCCATAACATATATAGAACATAGACCATTCATGTAACCAACTCATTTAAGACATTAAAAATTAAAAACCTCAACATGTATGAAGCAATGCAAAATTGTAAATATACTTGGCAGTAACAAATATTTCATGCTTACAAAAACTATCACAAAACCAAACAAAATTTATAGTTTCAGGTTTTAACTTTATTATAAAAAAAGGTTGGGTACGTACCTAGATTTTTTGTTAACCCTACCAAACTAACTTATAAACAAACCCCTCTATACACCTTTCTCTTGTCTTTTAAAACCCCCAAACCTTTTACATTATTAAAAAAACCAAAACCACCTTCCTAGAACCCACCCTTTGTCCTCAACCCCTTTCATACGTACATGCACCCATCCACCTATATATACACACACACATATATACATTCAACTCACTATCCATAATCCATTATCCATCCTCACATTCATTCAATCAATGGAACAACCTATCAACTGGCCTACTGCTTCATCTTCTTCCGATTCATCCTCATCTGAGTCTTCAAACTCCGGTCAAAAACTAAAACACTCAAACCAGATAAAGGGTCCATGGACGGCTGAAGAAGACAAGATTTTAACTAGGTTTGTTGAACGGTATGGGGCCCGCAACTGGTCACATATTAGTAAGTATATTAACGGTCGATCAGGCAAGTCGTGTAGGCTCCGGTGGTGTAACCAGCTTAGTCCTGATGTTCATCACCGGCCGTTTTCCACGGCTGAAGATGACACCATTTTGGCTGCTCATGCTAGGTATGGAAACAGGTGGGCCACCATTGCTAGGTTGTTACCTGGTCGGACTGATAATGCGGTTAAGAATCATTGGAATTCGACTTTGAAGAAACGGCGGCTGCCTGATCCCGTGGTGTCGGATGAGGATGATCCGATGACAACGTTGTCGTTGGCGCCGCCGGGGAGTACGGGGTTGTCGGGAAACGTGTCGGAGAGTTTGCCGGAGGGGTTTTGGGATGTGATGAGAGGTGTGATTGCGAGAGAGGTTAAAGAGTATGTTACGACGTCGTTTCCGGATCATTGACTTTTGTTGACTTTTTTGTTTTTGGGTTTATGAATATGTTATATGGCCTTAGCCCATATGGGAATTAAATGTTGATATATTTACTCAAGTGTGATTTTGACATTTTGTTGATATCCTTTATTTAGTTTTTACTTTATACTTTTACTGGTTTATTTTACTCAAACTGCAAGTGGACTGAATGATTGAATGGAGATAGGAATTTGTTCAAAAACAAAAGAAGAATGCTTGGCAATATGCATTTTGATGTTTGATTTAGAAATTTATGATTCAATGATTAAACTTTGGAATCCTTGTGTTTCGGAAAACCCTGATTCAATTATTAAACACGGAATTTCGACGTTTCAGAAAATGATGGGCTAAATGTGTCTCAGTTTATAATTTTTTATCGTACTTCTATATGAAAATATTATTTTCTTTGGCTTTTAGCGTAAAAATTGATAATATTTACTAGTATAAAATGTTAAAGGAGTGACTCAAATGAGATCAACGGGTAAAAAGCGGGATGATGTTGCAAATTTAACACAATTTTTCTAGTAAATATCTATTAAAAACACTTCCATCGATGATGTTTGTGGGTGAAGTGAAGTTCATTTGAAAGCGAGTGTTATATCTTAAGTAATCTATCCAAACTATTTTAAGCTTAAGAAATAAGAATGCTATAGTTGATTATCATAGTTTATATCTTAAGTTAATTTTTGAATTAACAAATAATAAGAACAAAACATTATTACTCAATACACTTAATCTGTATTACCAATGAAATCAACAATGGAACAGTAATCAACTTATGTATACATTTTATTAGCCTAAAAATTCCTTTGACAGTTATGTTTGAAATTCCTTTTGGAATTTTGAAAGGGACTCTCACGTCTTATATATATTGACCACCATTAACAGACAATTCTCCTTTCGTTCTTGCTTAATTCAACATTCAAACATATTTATCATGTTTTATTTCATATATTACTAATACACCTTAAATAGAAAAACATTAAAAAAGAAAACTTTAACACCTTCGTCTGCCCGTACGTTGTTGTCAAATATTACGTCCCTCTTCATACGTTATACGTACTTGTTTCGCCAAATTAGTCAAGGGCGTTTTAGAGGTCCTCAATCTTTCTAGCTTTTTGTCATTTATACGTATTTAATCTTTTTATGTATTGCTACCCATGTGCTATAACATGTTCAATTTCACCGTATTGAATACGAATTTTAGTAACTTTTTTTTTTATTATTAACATTTAACAAAAACCAAGCTACATCTGGATAACGGGTAAGCGAACAACAAGCTGCGCCCGCTATCAAAAGGGATCACAAAGTCTATTCTACTAAATATCAATCTTTGATTGCTCGGGCTTTGCGAGTCACTATGGATCACCTTCTACATCATTAATTTTTTTTCTGGAAATAAACTTAGAATATTAGTTTTAACAAACATTTAACATTAACAAACACGCATGTTTCGATTTGTCTTATAATGTGTGTTGCTGTCTTTGACTAGTTTTATATAAGATAAGAAAACGGTAAACTACAAAACATATTTAAAAAAATGGTAAATAAAAGTGTACATGTTTCATGAGTAATTGAGCATGGACTATGAGGCCCACACGGTGTGTTCCCACTTGCCATTTATCGTTTTGTGCCGTATTTTCAACACACTAGTTTGAGAGTTGGGACCTTGTGTTCTTTGCTCATGTTAAAAATTAAAAACGTGTTAATTCATACTTTTCAAACTTTAAAAGGCATTGTTTATTAATAAACAAGACATAAAAGTAAGATATGTGAAGAGGTAGGTCCCAGCAGAGACCAGTTGGTCCCGCAAGACTCACCTTGAACAGGGACGTCTGCGCAAAGGCCATCTGCTCCCGCAGGACCCACCATGCTCATAGGATCTTACGCGCAGTACACAAGCTGAACACGCAGGGAAAGCCTCCCAATGGTGAAGTACCCCGCCTGTTCCCGCAGTTGCGGATACAAGCCATCAGGGAAGGCTACCCGCAGACAGCAGGGCTACACGCACAAGACACTAGCTACTTCAGTAGTCACATGAAGGAATGAGCAAGGCGGGAACAATCCCGCCTAAATGAGCCAGTCTGATTCTGAAAGATCTTTTGTACCATACCTACCAAGGTATGGATAGGACAGACGATCTGACCAGAACAGCCCATGAGCCAATCACAGGGTGACAGCTCATCGACAACAGGGCGAGGAGGAGCACCCTCTAGTACTGTTTGTCACTATTAGCCGCTGCCTACTCACCAACCCTTACTGAGGAGCATGCGCGGCCTACAGTTGGTGGAATAGTGTTACTGTGGAATAGTGTTACTGTTGGCCGTAACCTATTCACCAACCAGCATGGTCTGCGTACAATCCACAGTAAGTAGGACGTGCATAATCTACAGTTGGTGGAATAGTGCAGCCGACTTTGTTACTGTTGGCCGTAACCTACCCACCAACCAGTATGGCCTGTGCATAGTCCACTGTTGGTTGAACAGGAATACTATTCAGCCGGCTGTACCTTCTAGGAAACCTACCTTCGGCTATAAATACTCCAATATCTTGGAATGGTAAGATCATCTGCTATCCAGTTATCTAGCAATCTCTTAATATACACTTATATTCAGAGCAACCTAGTCTGATTCTCACGCCGGAGGGTGGTCACAAGGAGGAACTCCCCCCTTCTCAGTGACGAGCTTACGGTGTTTGTTTTGCAGGTCTCCTGAAGAACAGCCTTCTCAGCTAGACCTCATCCGTGGGAAACATTACTTAACCCCCAGATTATCTATAATCTGTACCGGGTCACCTAGTGTTTCTTCATTGGCGCCATCCGTGTATAAAAGCTAGAACTACTCTAGTTTTTTCACAATTTCTGAAGAAATGGTTAACGTTACTCCGGTTCAAAGGCCAGTAACCGACCAAGAAACCCCTGTAACAACCCCAGCAACTGGGGGGAACACCGGCGGTTAGACAATCCTTACGAACACTACCCCGACTACCCAAGCCGGGGCAAGTGGAGTAAATATTCCATTGGGGTTCTCCGATACCCAACTGGAAAAACGAACGAAGGTTCCTCGCCAAACACTAGATCAAGTGAAGGCCTGGGCCGAAGCACGGCAAAGAGAATTCCAAGCCGAATTGGACGAACGCTTGCGTTCAGTTCAACAGGCTGACGAATTCGCCAGTACTCGCCAACACCTCAATATGAGCAGTGACTGCGAGTACTCAGACGACGAGTTGGAGTCCGACACCGACGCGAACCCTCGCCATAAGGCGAAAGGGAAGCGTAAGGAAACGGACGTCCAACCAAAAAGGAATTTTGGGGAAGCCTTTAAACCAATCGTGGAGAGAAACCCGCGTGACTTTTCCAAAACCTTTAGACCAACTGCTACAAATGCAGGGAAGTCAAAGTTCGCAAGGGACATTGCGGAAGCAATCGCCCCGAGAAGTGCCAAACAAATGTCCAACATTGGCACTTACGATGGTCTATCCGACCCAGACGACCATTTGAACAGGTTCATTGCGGGGGCTACCGTCAGCAACTGGACGGAACCCACGTGGTGCTACATGTTCCAGATGACTCTGGTCGGAGCGGCCAGGGCATGGTTCGATCGTTTACCGATCCACCACATATATGACTGGGCGGACTTTCAGAACAAGTTCAGCCAGCATTTCAGCCAACAGAGGAAGTACACTGAAGAGCAGTGGACGATCCTTAACTGCGTGAGAGAGGAGGATGAATCTCTACTAGACTTCATCACTCGCTTCAACTCCAAAAAGCTTAGTCTCGGCAACATAAGTGAAGATCTGGTTCGCGCCGCCTTCATCCAAGGCGCCGAATACCCAGAACTTATCCGCACATTGACGGGTAAGGATGGCATGCCATCAACTTGGGATGCCATCATGACGGCGGCAAAGCGCTTTGCCGAGACGGAAAAGCAACTGGGAAGAGATCTTCCCCAGAGTACACACCTCTACACGCAGAGGACCAGAGAGAACAATGTCCGGATCGCCCGGCAGAACAAAAAGAGGAGGCTAGGTATTTGGCAGTCAAGGGTAAACTTTGACACCTCATCCAGCTCTCGCCCTCTTGTTGGCGGAAGGGACAACACACACCCTTCAAACCGAAAACACCGGTGGACGCCACTCACGAAGAGCGTCACGGAGATATTTGCCACGGAAAAATTGCCATGGCCTAAAGCCCCATTGATCCGGCAGAAACCTAATGCGGATCATAGCAAATCCTGTGATTTCCACGGGACAAAGGGTCATGGTACTGAAGAGTGCACATCCTTGAAGGATATTATTGAGACATTTGTCAAGGACGGAAGGCTTGCACATCTTGTGGCATCGATCAGGAAGGGAGGAAGGAATGACAACCGGTACAGAGGTAACGGACGAAAGCCCGTCGATATCAGCATCAACATGGTTCATGGCAAGGTCAGAGGAAGGAAAAGACGGGTGGCAGAACCATGCGCGTGGAAAGAAGCTGAGGTGCGCTTCCCGCGAGTGCCAGGAGGCCCCAGCAAAGAAGGCCCCATCGTCATCAGAAGCCAGCTGGGGCACTACATCACTTCACGCACTCTTGCTGACAACGGCGCTTCGTCGACAGTGATGTACAGACAGTTATTTGATAAGCTGGATGATGAAGACAAAGAACGCTTGGAAACGGTCTACGCTTCAATGGAAGGGTTTGACGGAAGTACAGAAACACCCCTGGGTATCCTATCTTTCCCCGTTACTCTTACTGATGGGAATCATTCACGCACAGAAGACGTGGATTTTGTCGTAATGAAAAAGCCACATCATACGTACGACATCCTATTCGGAAGAGACGGGATGGCAAGATTCAACGCCGTGGTATCTTCAGTCCATGGCATGATGGGATGGCCAACAGCTGAGGGTGTAGCAATGATCTCTGGCATTCCCCAGGTATGCATTGCATCTGTTTCATCTAAACCCAAACCGAAAAAGGCTAAACCAACCATCACTGAACCAGAAAAATGGGCCTTCAATGGCAAATACCCCGACCAGGCCGTTACCATTGGACCAACAATCGTTGATCCCACCCGCACCTTACTCAAACGCTTACTGCAGAAAAACGCTGACATCTTTGCGTGGGCACCAGCTGACATGACTGGTGTACCCCGAAGTAAGGCGGAGCATAAGCTCAAATGCGACCCGGCTGTTACGCCAATCGTACAAAAGCGCAGAGTAATGGGGCCTGAACAAACTAACGCGTGTAGAACCCAAGTCAAGGAACTCCTTGACGCAGGCATCGTACGCGTTAGTAGATATCAAACATGGGTTGCAAATCCCGTAATGGTACCGAAGAATGACAAACAATGGCGCATGTGCATAGATTTCAAAGATTTGAACAAAGCATGCCCCAAAGATTGTTATCCGTTACCAGAAATTGATCTCAAAGTGGATTCGTTGGCACCATTCCGCCTTAAATGCTTCTTGGATGCGTATAAGGGGTACCACCAAATCCACATGGCCATTGATGACCAGGACAAAACCGCATTTCGGACGCCCGATGGTACATTTTGTTATAAAATGATGCCATTCGGACTTAAGAATGCAGGGTCCACATACCAACGACTAATGGACAAAGAGTTTCACGCCCAAATCGGGAGAAACTTGGAAGTCTATATGGATGATTTGGTCATCAAAAGCCTCGAGCCTGAGGCGATGTTGAAAGACATTGAAGAAACTTTCAACACGCTCCGAAAGATAAACATGAAGCTCAACCCGAGCAAGTGTTCATTTGGGATGGAAGAAGTGAAGTTCTTGGGAGTCATTGTTACTAAAGATGGCTTTAGAGCGAACCCTGAAAAGGTCGAAGCCATTGTTAAAATGGAATCACCTACCACCATAAAACAGGCTCAGACACTGAATGGACGACTAGTCGCACTTAATCGCTTCTTGGCAAACCATGCAGATAAGTCGTTTCCTTTCGTGTCAACGTTGAGAAACTGCTTGAAGAAAACGCACTTCCGCTGGACACCAGAAGCGGAAGCAGCTTTTCAGGAGATTCGGTCACGCCTGATCGAACTCCCAACACTTACAGCACCACAAGCGGGAGAGGAGTTAATCCTATACCTTTCCGCAACAGATAGAGCAACCGGGGCAGTCCTGCTAGTAGAACGAAAGGGCATCCAGATGCCAATCTATTATGTTAGCCGTGTACTAACAGACGTAGAAACCCGGTACTCTACCCTCGAAAAATTAGTCTTAGCACTTATACATGCTTCACGCAGGTTAAGACGATATTTCCAGGGCCACCCAATCACCATTCTCACCAACTTCAAACTCTCAAACGTTCTAGGCAAACCCGAATTATCGGGACGTCTAGCCAAATGGGCAATTGAATTGGGAGAATATGCAATTAAGTACAAGCCAAGACCAGCCATAAAAGGCCAGGTCCTGGCCGATTTTATTGCAGAAGTCCCCGCTTCGCGAGAGAAAGAGTGCCAGGAGGAGGCTCAACCCTCCCCAGCACAGGACGTCAATGATGTCTGGCGACTCTATACTGATGGAGCAGCCAGTAACGAGGGTTCAGGCGCAGGGTTAAAATTAACCAACCCAGCGGGCCAAGAATATACTTACGCTATTCGGCTGGATTTTCCAAGTACGAATAACGAAGCCGAATATGAAGCATTCTTGGCCGGTTTGAGAATTGCGCGTAAGATGGGAGTGAAAAACTTGGAAGCCCACGTGGATTCCATGCTGGTGGCCAATCAAATAAATGGAACATACACGGCTGTGAACGACACCATGGCCCTGTACCTCGCCCAGGCAAAAACCCTTATGCGTGATTTTAGTGATTGTAAAGTCATACATGTCAAGCGCAGCGAAAACAAATCTGCGGATGCGTTAAGCAAGCTTGCATCACTAGCCTTCACCCACCTGGGAAAGGACATCCGCATTGAACTCCTCGAAGCGCCATCAGTCCCGCACAAGGAAATTTGTGTCATCCAAACCAGTACAGAAACGTGGATGACACCAATAATAAATTACCTTGCAGCAGGAATACTACCAGAGTCAAAAACACAGGCAAGAAAACTACGCTGTAAAGCACTGAATTATCAACTCGTCAATGACATCCTTTACAGACGTAACTTTCTTGGCCCACTCTTGAGATGCGTGGACAACCAAGATGCCAACTACCTCCTAAGGGAAGTACACGAAGGCATCTGTGGGGTACACGCAGGTCCCCGCGCTGTTGTAGCCAAGCTAAACAACGCGGGATACTTTTGGCCGGGGATGCATACGGATGCACTGGCATACATCAGAAAATGCAGGTCTTGCCAGCTTTACGCACTTAACACGCATCGCCCGAAAAACGAACTGGTTCCAGTCACTTCTTCGTGGCCATTTCAGAAGTGGGCCATCGATGTGACAGGCCCATTTCCTACAGCAGCAGGAAATGTTCAGTTCCTAGTGGTAGCCATCGACTACTTCACTAAGTGGATAGAAGCAAAACCTTTAGCCCAAACAACCGCAAAGCATATCAAAAAATTTATTTGGGAATTTATAATTTGTCGTTTTGGACTTCCACAGAATTTGGTGAGCGATAACGGCACCAACTTTGCTGACAAAAAGCTACAACAGTGGCTAAAAGAACTTTAAATCACCCACACCTTTACCTCAGTGGCACACCCGCAAGGAAATGGTGAGGTGGAAAGAGCAAATAAAAGCATCGTCGAAGGCATAAAGAAAAGACTCTTGAAACACAGATCCGGCTGGGTGGACGAGCTTCCGCACGTCCTTTGGGCAAACAGAACGTTGAAGAAGGCCAGTACGGGAGAAACCCCGTTCAGCCTCACTTATGGCACTGAAGCCATGGTCCCGGTCGAAATTGGTCTACCCTCACCAAGGGTCTTGAGTCAGCCAGAAGACAATGATGCGGAAAGACGGTTGGATCTTATGCTAACCGAGGAACGCAGAGACTTAGCCGCAGTGCGTGAAGAGAACTACAAACGACAAATGCAAAAGTACTACAACACGCGGGTAAAACTCTGCAACTTCAAGGAAGGAGACTACATACTGCGTAACAACGAGGCTTCGAACCAAGAACGCCCAGGAAAGTTGGCCCCAGTCTGGGAAGGGCCATACGTTATCAAACAAGTTCTGGGAAAGGGCGCATACCGGCTCGAAGGGCTCGATGGCACTCCCATCCCAAGAACATGGAATGGAGCTCAATTACGCAAATGTTATATGTAGATCAATTCCAAAACTTGTAAAGAAAATGCCAAGAGCCACTTCTAATGGAAATGATTCTCCTTTCATAATGTGTTTACCTTTATCCTTATGAACTCCCCAATGGTGCCGGTGTTTACCGCATAAACGGGGAGAAGTAAGTCGTTGCGTGTGGAAGGCGGCAAAACCCGCATAAACACAAAAATAAGGGAAACCTACACGCAGGTATGATGTAAGTAAAGTTTAGCCATCTTTGTAAGTGCAAGTGACGGTCTTATCCGCACAATCACAAATAAGGAAGCAAAACTTCAAACTATCATCTACCACGTTCAAAGGTTATCCTAAAAAAAAAAAAAAAAAAAAAAAAAAATACTTAGAAATAAGGATAAGGAAAACCTACACGCAGGTCAGGTATGGGTAAAGTTTAGCCATCCTACCAAGTGCAAGTGACGGTTCAACCCGCACAATCACGAAAGAGGAAGCAAAACTTTAACCCACTATCAACCACGTTCAAAGGTTAACTTATCCTAAATACTTAGAAATTTCGAGGAAAAATGAGGAAAACCTACACGCAGGTCAGATGACGGTTAAAGTTTAGCCATCCGACCAAGTGCAAGTGACGGTTCTACCCGCACAATCACGAAGGAGGAAGCGAAACTTTAACCCATCATCAACCACGTTCAACAGGTTAACTTATTCTAAAAAACTTGGAAAATTGCTAACTAAAACTAAGTCATGAGCTTACAAAGCAAGGAATCCAAAAAAGGAAATAACAATCTTATCCGCAAAAAGATTTATATTTCAATGATATATTACAAGAATGGCCGGGTTACTACCCGCCTGAAAGAGTAAATCTATACAAGTCTATCTTAGCAGTGGAAAGGGATCTTCAGGATCAAGCTTCAGGGCCGCTTCCACTTGGACCCGCTCCGTCAGAAGAACGGGGTGGTTCGAGGAACGCTTTGAGGACAGCTAACCCATCATCAGCAGCAGCTACTTCGTCCACCTTTTCCACCACTGGATGCGGGAAGGCGGCGTATTGGTTCAATGCTTGGTCATAAATGGCTTCGGTATCCACATCGAACAAAGGGAAGTTGGAAGGCGGGACGCCTTTCTCAACAAACCCTAGACCAAGCAGGAAGCCGGCCTTTTCCCCATCCTCATGAGAAGCGTTGAGGGCTGCGGTCATAGCATCATCGTAAGAGGTCTCTGAAAAGACCCGACGCACAACCTACAAAGAAAAAATACAAGTATTAGAACATTTTCTTACAAAAGAAAAGCGAGAAGATAAAGCTAAACATACCTGAGGCAACGCTTCTCGAAGAAGCCATTGGAGGGCAGCTTGAGCTTCGTTATGGGCGCGTTCGGCTTCGCTCTTGTTAAGGTTGGCAAGTAAAACTTCCTTTGCGGCAGCCTCTTCGACGCCCTTAAGCTTCCGCTCGGTGTGGTCAAGCACCCCTCTTTGGTCCAAGATTTCCTGGAGTTTCTTGGCATCTTCCATTGCCAAGGCATCATGAGCGCGTTGGAGAGCCTCTAATTTGGCCTTGAGCTCCTCATTCTCCACACGCAAAGGCTCAGCAATGGCTTCAGCCTTGGCAGCCCTCTCGGTTGCGTTTCGCGCAGTCTCCCTGGCCAGCCGAAGCTGTTCATTCACAGCTTGGGCAGCCTTGGAGCGGGCCTCGAGTCGCGCCTGAACTTCAACCTCGAGGGCCTTGAAGGCCTTCTCCTTGTCGGCGGCAGCTGCCGCCAGCTGTTGGTTCTCCTCCCGGAGAGCACGCGCCTCAGATACGTCCTTGGCGCGAGCTGCTTTCAACTTGTCGTTTTCACGACAAAGCAGCTCGACGCGCGGCTGCATCCGGGCTTGGAGAACCCGAAGCTCATTGGTTAGCCTACCCTCCTGGTAGCTAGCCATGGCTTCCCCCAACGCACCATGAGGAGCAGCGTGGCGAGCCCAGTCCACGCACTCCACAGGGGTACGAAGGGTTGTTCCTCGGCGTATGTTCCATCGCGGAACATACACTTCATTGGAATCCGACACTGCAAAAGAAACAAAGGCAGTAAGGAAAAGATGATAAAAAACATAAGGGAAAAAGAAAGGAACCCTACGCACCTGTAGGGTCAATGACAGGCCGATAGCCGCCAAACCCATCACCTGAACCTAAAGGAAATCCATCCAACAGGTCAGGCAGACGGGAAGGGGGCAAAGATCGGCGGGAAGCCCTGCGCGTACCTGATGGTCCGGCCGTAGGTGCCGGTGGCGCGGGCATGGTGGCAGCCGCCGTGGTCGCCGTTGTGGTCGCCGTCTCCTCAGCAGCAGCAGTAACCGCCGGCTCCGTGAAGGATGCTGTAAAAATCGCACTCACGGCCGGCGGTGACGTCATCTCGGCCGGAACAGTTGGCTCAAAGGAACGAGCAACTGGACCAGCGGATGCAGGCGCAGGCGCCTGGGTCGACGCCTCAGGAAGGCTGACCGAGCCTACCGTCATTGGCGGGGAGGTACTCCCCTGCGCTTCACCCCGGAATGCGTTAACATCCACGCCTGCACAAAGAAGAAAGTGTTAGATAAATTTAAGAAGTAATAATTCTGCAAAGACATTATGATTGTACTTACGGGTTTTCTTGACCCTGAACGTACGGACGGGCGGGGAGGAACCCGATGGAGCCGGCCTCTTGGTACCGGTCACCGTCGTCTTCGTTGGTTCTCCGGAGGTAACGGTCGTAGCCTCCGGAACAGTGGTCTTCTCACCACCGGGCTTCCCCGCCACCTCTTCACTATCTGACTCCGAGTCAGATAGAACCACCGGACCAGCCGTGGAGGCCTTCTCCTTCCCTTTCCCGCCGGCAGCAGCTTTCTTCTTCCGCACCAGTGGAGGAGCATCTGAGGATTCCTCAGAAGAAGACAGGTCAAGAATTCCAACAGCGGGTACAGCATTAAGGGGTTGAGGGAAGAATACCGCCTTACCTGGCCGCCGGTGGCTCAGGATCTCGTGGCCCAGCGGATAGACCTCCACAAACCGATCCGCTGTTTACTCAAGGATGGGCAACTCGCCCTCGTCCAAAGCACGAGTACCCATCCGCGCGGGACCGTCGGCTTCCCGCGGAAATAGAAGCGACTCCAAATCATTTCCCTCTGAAAGAAAAGAAACAGTTAGAAGACAAACTTGTATCAAAAAAGAAAAACAAGACATACCATAGGGAATAGAGTTCAAACCGTATTCGAGGAGGATGGGAACCAGAGACGCATCTTTCCACACCCGGCTCATCCCTAACATGACCATCCCGGACTCCGCAAACCGGTAAACCGGAGATTGGATCCGGGATATCTTCGAAAACCATTCCGCCTCCTGGTAGTTGGGGGCGTGAAGGCTCGGTATCGCTTGGCCATTTTTAAACTTAATGGCAAGGGGGATGGCGCGGGCAGAAATGTAGAAGAATTCCTGCTTCCACGCGCGAAGACTGCGCTCGGTGTCGCAAATCTTCAGACCCTTAATACGGGTCGTCAGGGTGTACCACCCTTGGATGCACCTCCAGGTATAGAAGGTCATCAGGCGGTCCACATGGGGCTCGATGCCCAAAATCCGGCACACCCACTCAAAATGGCGAATCTTGGCGATCGCCATGGGGTGCAGCTCGGTCAAATGGACACCGTGCCTCTCAAGGACACGGTAAACAAATTTTGTCAATGGGAATCTAAGATTCCCATAGACAAAAAATGCAGCATAAACCCCGATCTTGCCACTGGGGGCATCGTACACGGTCTGGTGGGATTCAGGAAACTCAGGCTCGAGATGATCGAGCATGAACTTCCTGACAACATACCGGTACTGATCGCTGGTCAGAGCACACTGGCAC
Source organism: Bidens hawaiensis (assembly GCF_021521415.1). Classification (NCBI taxonomy): domain Eukaryota; kingdom Viridiplantae; phylum Streptophyta; class Magnoliopsida; order Asterales; family Asteraceae; genus Bidens; species Bidens hawaiensis. Next base: position 133,699 of record NW_027495081.1, on the reverse strand, counting down.
TCACCAGCAGTACCCCTGTCGTCAGCTATAGCTTCAGCATCGCGAGAGGACATTTTTGCAGAAAGAAGAGTGATTTCGGGAAAATGCTTGCCTGAGAAAGGGGAGTATTTGCCGGAAATCACTAAGAAGAAGAAGAAGAGTGAAAAGTGTGAATTGCAAATAACCCTCTCCCCCTTTATATAGTAATCGCAATTAATGCGGTGAATTTAATGCGAAGGAGAGAGAAATCAAAGGTGCAATGAAACTATGACACGTGGCAAAAAGCAAGCTGGCAACAGCTGTTGAAAGGACGTGTGCCAGTAATTTCGCGGCCACGCGCCCGAAAAATCATGCCCACGCGCCTGAAAAAGCGACTGGAATGACCATGTTCTGTCACGTCACCATAACTTCCTGCACGTCCTGACACAGTCAGAAGAAACCGTCACACGACGTTTCAGATGTTTGGACTGTTCTTATCCTCACCAACCTTTCGAATTTCAAAATTCAAAATTCAAAAAGATTCAAAAGTAAGCGGGAAAATACCCCTTACCTTGGCAACCAAGTAACCATAAGACGGATGCGGGTACAGTGTTAAGGCAAAACCTTCCACATACCTAGCACCCGCAGGGAATTGAAGCCAAGAATACCCCGGCAACAAAGTAACTATAAGACGGGTGCGGATACAGTGTTAAGGCAAAACCCTTCACGTACCTAGCACCCGCAGGGAATTGACGCCAGGAGTACCTTGAAAGTAAAGTAACCGTAAGACGAGCGCGGGTACAGTGTTAAGGCAAAACCCTTCACATACCTAGCGCTCGGCAGGGAATTGAAACCAGGAAGGATCTTCTGGGCAATGCTTGTGGAAACGGAAATAACATCCCCGCATAGCGGTAACGTCGAGAACTACATTGTTTGAGGCTCCAGGATGGAATTGGTGGTTTAAACATAATTGATCACTATGTTCAAAACCACTAAAACCTCAAGGAGAATCCACACAAGTGAGACTCAACGCTCCTGACTTGCGAGAAGGTTACATACCTACCCGCATCATACCCAAAGATCAAGCAAAAAAATCGGGAATTTTTGCAAGTGACATTAGGAAACCCGCGGGAAGAATCCCCACGGAGAACCTTAAAACTAGAAACCCTTTTCAAAACCCCTTGCTCAAAGTCCAAAAGTTCATCTCACTTTATTAAACATTCATGAGAAGAACATTGGACTGGGGGGACTTGAAGAGGTAGGTCCCAGCAGAGACCAGTTGGTACTGCAAGACTCACCTTGAACAGGGACGTCTGCGCAAAGGCCATCTGCTCCCGCAGGACCCACCATGCTCATAGGATCTTACGCGCAGTACACAAGCTGAACACGCAGGGAAAGCCTCCCAATGGTGAAGTACCCCGCCTGTTCCCGCAGTTGCGGATACAAGCCATCAGGGAAGGCTACCCGCAGACAGCAGGGCTACACGCACAAGACACTAGCTACTTCAGTAGTCACATGAAGGAATGAGCAAGGCGGGAACAATCCCGCCTAAATGAGCCAGTAGATCTTTTGTACCATACCTACCAAGGTATGGATAGGACAGAAGATCTGACCAGAACAGCCCATGAGCCAATCACAGGGTGACAGCTCATCGACAACAGGGCGAGGAGGAGCACCCTCTAGTACTGTTTGTCACTATTAGCCGCTGCCTACTCACCAACCCTTACTGAGGAGCATGCGCGGCCTACAGTTGGTGGAATAGTGTTACTGTTGGCCGTAACCTATTCACCAACCAGCATGGCCTGCGTACAATCCACAGTAAGTAGGACGTGCATAATCTACAGTTGGTGGAATAGTGCAGCCGACTTTGTTACTGTTGGCCGTAACCTACCCACCAACCAGTATGGCCTGTGCATAGTCCACTGTTGGTTGAACAGGAATACTATTAAGCCGGCTGTACCTTCTAGGAAACCTACAGTTATAGGTTTGAATCCCGAACAAGCTTTTGAAAAGTGCAATTATCATGCTTTTTTCTTTCATAAGCTCTCAGATATCCAATATTTTAGCCTACAAAAAATCACCAATTTTTATATACATTGTCTATTTTTCAATTTCAAGATTTCAACCTTTTTCGAGTCGATCATTCAGATTTCAGAAGCTCTTGAAGAATGCTTCTTCCTTCACTCCGAAAATCCAAATGTGAAACTTCAGAAGCCCATATATTTACAAGTGGCAGCTTCATCATCATCATGTCTACCCTTTGTAACTCTTCCACCATCTGATTCAAACCTTCTGAATCCATCACACTACCAACCACATTCTGCAAAACAAAACTAATAATAATGTCAAACAACTACTCACTAGAAATATTATAAAAGTAACAAACTTTATCATGTCTGTCTTACCCAACTGTTACTGGAGCAAACTTGTAGTACTAGACCCTTGAGAAACTGCTCATCTGATTCTTTAATCACACTCTCCGAATCCACTGAAACCACAGCATCTAGACATGAAGAATCAGATACCGACCCATTGTTTTTAATTATAACTCCGCCACTCTGATTCAATACATCACTCAGCCGAGACATAGTGTCACCGCACGCCTCTAGTTTCTTCCTTTTTGCTTTATGTAAGCTCGTTCTAGATCGCTTATGCGGCGACCATTCACGAGAACCCAATAAAGTCAGAACCGTCTCAGTATCAGCTCAGCAACAGCATGAAGACGATCCATCATCTGTGCATATGAGCGGATTAAATAAACTTAAACTTAAACTTCCTTAAACAAATCAAATATGACCGAACTAACAAAAAACACATACCCATTATGAAACCAGCAAGTGGAAAGTCAACACGAGAGTCGCTGTTCTTTTCCATCACCAAAACATAAACTGAGACAACCTTGCAATGAGGTCGTGCCTTTTTATCTACCGAGAAACGTGCCATTTCAGAAATTAAAACCGTAGGTCCTGTTAATAACGAGGTTGTGGTCCCCTCAACTGATGTAACAGATGTAATATCGCTCTCGTTGTTACATTGGTTGTCGTCAATGATTATTGACTTGATTTCAATGAAAGATGCGGGTGTCAACTTAAGCGTACCCCCTTCACTAATATAGATGAATAAATATTTCAAATTTATAAAATGATAGAAGAAATGGTTTAAAAAATACATACGCTGTTAAAAGACACGGTGAAAGTTAGCTTTCACGCCCGGTCCGAATCCAGTTGGGTAACTATGTTCACTTAAGCAGCTGTGAATCTTCACCTGAAATGATCAAACTTTTGAGAAAATAATTTAAGAAAAAATAAAACAGAACAAAATTTAATAAATGATAATTAGCAATTACCATGTTACGGTCAACTAAAACATGTATACAGACACTAGTGGTTGTTACTCTATGACCAATACAAGGATGGGCCCGGGCCAAAGGACGGCTTTGACCAGACGTATGAACAGCCATCACACGTCCTTGCACGAATAATAAATTCCCGGTTGGCAAATTCACATTAAAGGCCCCCGATGGCGGCGATGCACTCGTCGCTTTGATTGAGTTAGTTGGCTTGATAAGATCTTGTTTCAGTTCTTCGAGTTTGACTTCTAAAAATCTTAAATGCTCAACTGATAGATGTAAGTAAATGGATCGAGCAGTGGCGGGACCCGCGTCAGCAGAGAACGAGACGTTCCAGAAATGTGACTTGGAATCCACGGATACTTTATTGAAGTCTTTTGTGGTGCACACAAGACCTTTGTGGTGATGCTTTATTAAGTAATAACCGCCAATTCTCAATGTCTGCAATAACCGTCATATTGTAAGAAATAAAATTTTCTACGTTTGACTAGTCAAAGTTGATGCCTTGATGGATATTTATGGCTAACCTCGAATTTCCAGAAGCTATCAGATTTGAACTCTAGAAGCACCTTCTTTGCAGCTCTTGTGCAATTTAACAAGTCACCTGAGTGGACCGTTGGCTTTTCACCATAAAAGTCAACAGTACATGGAAATTCATGTTGAAAGCTTAGATCACACCGTTTATCATCACGAGACGAATCAGTCATATCTACATCGTTATGAAGGACTAAATTCCAAGGAAGAATTATGACCTCAGCATAAAAACTTGAATTGTTTGAAACCGCATAATCATCCGGAAACTGAAATTAATATAGAACTCGAATTAATAAAAGAAATTACAAGAAGTATTTGTTATTGGTATGATTATAAAACATTAAAACATACCTTTTGTTGTATGGGAAATTTGTGCGAAAATAAAATTAGGTGGAATAATCCACTTTCAAACTCCTTCAAATTCTCCTCCATATCAACACTAGGATGTCACGCCCTGCTAGCGGTGCGCACATATAATGTATATATGTGTGAACCCTTGGGTGGGCAAAAGTAAAATTGCACTAATTTTGACGTTATTTTACTAATCACGTGAAAATAACGTTAAAAGTGGCGGAAGGTTAATCAGGCATCATGTGGTGGCGTTGATAGCCGAAAGACAAGGGCACATGCACCAATCAGCCGGTGTCCCGATGATTGAGTGTTATGTGTCTTATGTCCAAGGCTTGATTCAAAACTACTATCGAGCCGGGGGTCTCACCGGAAGCAGCCTCTCTATCCCTATGGGATAGAGGTAAGGCTGTCTACATCTTACCCTCCTCAGACCCTACCATAGCATTGCTATTGGTGGGATATACTTAGTACGATGATGATGATGATGATGATGATGATGATGATCAACACTAGGATGTAAAATACGATTTCTTGATTTTGCATCTTTCATATAGCAATGAATATAAATATTAATCTTTTTTCTCTCAGATAAACGAAAATGATTGAAAATATTTCCACACGTAAAAGGCTCGTGATCGAGTAATTCCAAATGTTTCAAATCTCGAGAAAATCCTTCCATTACAACACTAAACTCATTTATCTGAAAGAATACATTACAACAATGCAATTAATCAACGTCTTCTAGATTAGTTGAACTAACACAATATAAGAATATAATTACCTCATATATGTCCTTAATGCTCCAAACGGATGGAAGATCAGGTATAACAACATCAATGCAGCCAGTCGCATCAACTAACTGTAATTTTCCTGAGTATTCGGAAATCTACACGCACGAAATAAAAATATCTAAATAATTCATAAAGTCATATTACAAGAGATTGAAAAACTAACTAACCTTTAAATTTCCAAGCAAAACAATGTTCATATCTTCACTTTTCAATATTTTCCTAGTCGATTGTTCATGAGACTTCCCTCCACAAACTATACTACTATATTTATGGTTCGTGTCATATAAATTTTTTATAAACAAGTCTTCACACTGACTGATGAAATTTGATATTGGCGCAACCAGTTTTGGAGCATCGTAATCAATTTCTTTCCCGCAGCCACATAAGTCATGCAAACAATATTCCGAGAGAACTCCATGCTGCAAAACCAAACATGTTTTTTAGAGTTTATACATATTAATTACAAATTTATTGTTCCCTTTGATAATATATAATAATATTATACCCGAAACTGAAAGACCGATAAAGGTAAACATGAACTGCAATATTTCTGAACTAATCCCTCCATCTGCAAAAGTTTATGAATATATGTTTCAGCTTAAAACAAAGTTTGTTAAATCATTTATAACTATTTGAAATCAAATAATATTAATTACATGTTTTGATCCTAAGATCTCTATCTCGGATAAAACTCCAGCAAACTTTTTCCTCATGGATGAAATTACAAGTAACACCCTGCGATAAAACCTTATGAACACGACATACTAAATACCAAAAATGGAGGATATATATTAATATTAAATTCACATGTTACCACTACCATAATCTAGCTGAAAATTGAAGTGATTCTATAAACTTTCTAAGAAGGCTTCGTGATTGTAAAACCTGGTAACATCTGCAGCCAAAAAAACATATATATTTTTCATAAATATATGAGATTCGTAATTACCTGTCACACAAATTAAACTAACTGAAAGTTACTAACCCACTTTCAGTTGGAGAAAAAACATTAACACGGATACTAGTCTTATAGCACGATCCAAATATTATTACTCTCGTCCATGTGAATTTGGGATCCTCTATATGGAAGTTTCTCACGGTAACCTAAAGTTATGAAACACTCGTATATTAAGAAACTATAACAACCTCAACTATGTAAAATAAGAAGTTGCATCACACTTCACATACAATCGCACCAATTCTTAAACCATGCGGCATTGAGATTTGATTATCCGTAAGCAAAACCAACACTTTCTGATCCAATTCAACAACCATCCCCTCCATGTATGTTGCAGTGATACTTCTGGTGTACACATTGGAAGTATTCGTAGTATTTATATTCCTTCCATTAATGAGGGTTTTACTCGTACACATCGGAAGATGAATAACAGCTTTTTCCGTGGTCACATACATCATCAAAGACTTCCCTTCACCAAGAAAAACCATCTTCTTCATACCCGAAACCGACACCGTCCTTCCCACCATTCTCGAAACCACAGGGTACCAAACCGACGCATCCCCGCAAAAATAAACAATCTTGGATTTCGTAAAAATATGATCTTTATCATTGATTCCTGTTAAACCTTGCGGTAATGTTATCGGGTCTTTCGAACTACACAACTCACACTCGCAAACCGTAACCTCAGCAACAAACCCAATAAGCGTTTTCGTACCCGTTTTCGTGACTGTACACGGGACGCTAGTAACCGGACTAACCGAACTTAATAACCCGAAAACTAAAGATCTAGGGGTAATGGTGTGTTGGTAAGTAGGAACTACAGAGTTTAAATAAAACCCGTTAAAATAATTGGGTTTATTATCAATTTGTTTATTGATTATATCACTCGGGTCAAATTCAAGATTCCACTTGATGATTTCCAAATACCCGCAATTGGGTTTAACGGGTATGAAATTAAAAGCAAGGATTTTGATTCTTTGGCCGATGATTTGAAGATCAAGATTTTGAATGTCGCAGCAGACGGTGGCTGTGTGATCGGTGAATTTGAGGCAAGATGAATTGGTGCAAGAGGATGAAGGTGTTGTTAGTGTTAGGGTTCCGATTAGTGGTGTGGAGTCAATGGGTTTAAGGATTTTGGGAGTGTTTGGGTTTTGTGGGTTGGAAGATGGTTGATGGGTTTGGTTATGTGGGTTTAGGTTAGGGTTAGGGTTCCGGTGGCCGGACGGGAGGGTGGATGCGGCGGAGAATGGGCGGCAACGGCGGAGTAAGTCGGAGATTGAAGTGGGTTCGTCTCCCATGGATGAAAAATGGGAGTCTAATTTAAAAATTTGTATATACGTTATTCTAAGGGTTAAAATAAATAAATTTATTCAAATGACGACATAACATTATAAGAAGTACAAAAAATGTGTTAAATTGTTTATATAAATATGTATTATACGGTATATTAAATTACATATTAAACAATATGAAAAAATATATATGTGTCGGAAATTCATAAATATTCAAATATTTCTTTTTGATTTTTGTTACAAATAATTCAACTTATTTAATATTTTTAACTCATTTGAGATAAAAGCAGTGTTTAGAAACTAGACCATATTGGTTGTCCAACCAACAAAAAAATAAAAAAACTGGTTGGCTGTTCGCAAACCAGCTTTCAACCGAAAACAACAATCGGGATAACATTAAATATTTTTAAAACTGAGTAGATGTACACAATAGTTCATGCACTCCCTAGTGATAATAATAAGTCGGATGCACTACTTTGTCTTTTATAAATGTTGGTTTCTTCTTGATTTCTCATTTGAGCAATATGAGATGAGATATAGTTTTATTTGGAACCTTTAAGTGCCAAGTGACACAAAGATGGTCAAATTAGGTGTCAAGTGACATAACTATATTTTTGTTTATTATATTAAGGATGAATTTTCATTGTTTTCTTTTTTCAGCGACACAGGAATAGGCGTTATTCGTATTAAACTATTTAAATGGAACTAAAATAAATGTATTTAGTAAATTTAAATTTTTATTTTTATTTTTATTTTTTAAATTAAATTCAAGTTAAATTAAGTAATAATGGAATATCATTTGAGATATATGGCAACGGACCTGTAGATGCATCAACCGAAACATTAAAACCAGTAGGTACAATCTTATATGTTAGTTGTAATATAATATAGATACGTATCCCCTAAATTTTAATTATAAGCAGGTAAACGAATGATGCTTTGTTGTATAACTCCTGTTAGAAACATCGTTCTCCGAATTTATAAGATGAGTTTTTGATCTTTTAGACATCGCCTATTATTTGACAAAACAAATACATTTATAAAAAGGAATCATATGAATGGTAGAAGAAGTATAAAATAGCATTAACGATGAATTTAAAGCTTAAACAACATGAAGAAAATCAAAATTGACCAACCACCTCCTACAGTCCGGTTTGGTTTATACGACCCATAATTATAAAACTCATAAACCAGACCGTTGGTCATGATTTTACACAAATTTTAGTGGGGGGTACCACCTTTATATTTATTATATCGGTGACGAACGGTCATTTTTTGTAAAACAACTTCATTTTAATATTCTAGTTTAACGCCTAATAAATTTTTTTTTGTATATTTGTTTATGGAATAATGAAATAGTTCTTACCTTTTTTTAGGAGAACTATAAAAAAGTTATCATTAAATAGGTATATGTAAATTTTATATGAAAATCACGTGTAATATGATGTTAGTAACCCAAGTATATACTATAATAGGTTAAATACTCGTGTATACACGGGTTGGGTAAACTATATTAACAAAAGAACAAAACAATGTGAAATACTTATACTAATTTGGTATTAGATGAATGAATAAGAATATGTATTATAGAGTTGAATGAAATAAACTTTTTGTAAAAAAAAAGAAAAAGAAAATTAGATGGTAAATTTCTAATAATCTCTAAAATTTCTTTATATACACCATTTGTAGGTGTGCAAGAAACCGAAAAAAACAAATTGGAACCGAAAAGCCGAAAAATCCAAACAGAAAAATCCGAACCGAAACAAAAACCGACGGTTTGGTTTTATTTTTTGTAAAAATCAAACTAGTTTTGGTTTTGCATATGATAAAAACCGAAGAAACCGAACCGAACCGGATTCCTAATTTTTTGTTTTTTATATTTTATATGAGGTGATTTATAAGAATTTAATAAACATGTAACTCAAATATTTTTGTAAAATGTTTAATAGTCTATTATTTTACATTTAACAAAATTATTTGTACCTAAATTAATTATTTTTAAATACATTCTTCTGACCTAAAATTTTCAAGATCAAATTGCAAAAATCAAAAAAACCGAAACCAAATCGAAAACCAAAAACCTAAACCTAACGTTTCATATACTACAAAAACCGAAGTTTTGGTTTTCGGTTTTGTTTTAACCAAAAACCACACCGAACAGCACCACACACACCCCTATTTTCAGTTACTCTCTTCGTTGTATATTAGAAGATTGACTCTATCTTTAGTTTTAATATAGAAAGTGTGACATAAATCTCTAAAAACTTCACTTGTATATAATGTTTAAAATTTAGTTTAAGTAAATTTTCTTACTAATAGCACACGATCGTTACTAATAAATCATATAATAATAATAATAATATTAAATTGTTATAGGGATTTATACTTTTAATAAGAATAGTGTTTAAAAATGATTGATACAACTCATACAAATATGTAAATAAACAATACAGGAAGTTTAAATAAATATATTATTATAATATAAAGTAATATAAATTAATATTTGTGTTTAACATTCAATATATATATATATATATATATATATATATATATATATATATATATACGCAAAGTGCTGAATACCAAGAGTTTAAAAACAATGCTAATTCACAAAAACTGAAAAGTACTTTAAAACATAAAAAACATTATCTTATATATAAAAAGTAGCTTCACTTTTTTAAAACAACAAAATATCTCAAATAACATGAAACCATTATAGGTTTTGGATAGCAGCGATCGTCAGATAACTTTGTCATATTCACATGTATTTTTCCTTAAATGCATTTTTCAAAATTTGATGCACATGACCATGTAACACCGCATGCCCGATAATGAAAATTACTGTTGTTAAATGGTTGTCCAAAACTTATAACATTTAAACATTTGTTTTTTTATGTGAAATAAACCAATTTTAATAAAAGAACTTAGGATAAAAAAATTATATAAAAGTTAGTGTATAAGATTTTGAGTATGTTATTATTATAATTATTTTTATTTGGAATGTAATAGAAGTTATAGTTATAGTCAAAAAGTGAAGGGAGGGGGCAAAGATAAAGGGGTCTAGTCAAAATGTTTAAAGAAGGTCTCGTTTTCTTCAAGTGAAGAGGTGGTACTCTAAGTGGCTTTGATCTTTCAAGTTGGGTAGAGCTTTGGCTCCTAAGTGGGGGCTTTCAATTTGAAGCATTTTCACAACCGGTCTCTAAAATGGGGTAGACCTACATCTTTTGTTCTAGGTTCATAGGTGGTCTAGGTCTTTTGCTCCATGCTTCGTGTTGGGTCTTTAGGTGTAGGCTTTTGATGGTGCTCCCCTTTGTTTTGTTTGTGTTTGTGTTTGTTTCAGCCTCTGGCTAGGTTCGTGTATTCCTTTTTGTTTAATGAGAAGTTTGCCGTTCAAAAAAAAAATCGAAAAGTGAAAGATTTTAAAAATCATGAAAGGTTTTCAAGAATTAAAGTGTTAAATGTAACTTATATTTAAATTGAAAAACAATGATTAAGTATAAAATTAAAGCATTCACTATTTAATCTGAAATTATTAAGATTGATATTTTATATAAGTCATTGAGTAGTAAAAAAAAAACAATAAAATGTTATATTAAAATTTTAAAACAAATATTGTAGAAGGACGTCATTAAGAAACACTTTTTTTTTTAAAATTAAATATTATAGAAAAAAATCATATTAGAATTCTAGTGCTATAATGTGATATATGGATAAGTTGTTAAGTTATGAATGTTTTAAATGATTTATTTTAATAAACAACTAAGAGTTAAAGATGAAAAGATAGGGGTGTCACTTGGCAAAATATTATGTCAATTAAAGGACATGTAGTTGAACAATCATTTTTGTTTATTATAATAACAGTAATCCAGAAATAGATTATGATCATATGAGAACCGTTTTGTTAAATGGTTGTCCAAAACTTATAGCATTTAAACATTTGTTTTTTATGTGGAAAAAAACCTATTTTAATAAAAAACATAGGATTGAAAAATTATATAAAAGTTAGTTTCTAAGATTTTGAGTATGTTATTATATAATTTTTTTTTTGGAATATAATAGAAGTTATAGTTATAATTGGTGGATGTTGAAGAAGAACTTGTGATGATGATGTATATATAATGATTTTCTTATAAGTTGTATTAACATGGGAAAAGATCCAATATAATAATGCCTTAACATACAATACGAACGCGAATCCATTTTTTCACGAATTGATCTATGAAATCACATCCAAACATCTCGGAATCGTCAATACATATCCAATCAATCATTGATTCACTGAAAAAACAATTTTGGATGGTTAATCGATCATTTTTTCACTTTTTTTCACGAAAACCGTTTTTGAGCGTTTTCTGAGCGTTTAAGGTTTTTTCCTTTGTTTTTTTGCCTTTGATCGTCTCGCGTATCTACTGTACGTTAAAACATTAGCGTACAGTAACTGCACCCTATATACTTATAATAGGTAAAGATACAATCAAGATTAAATAGGGATTTAAATTAACATATTTTTTTTTTCAAAATATTCTCATTACTTATTATGAGAGATTTAATGCAAAAACTAAATATTTGTTTATATGGGAAAGATCTTATCAAGGCTTAGAGCTCTAAATAGAAAGAGACTTTATAATCAGTTACGGTTTATTTAGTTGCAAACACTTCTGTAACATCGACTTTTGGCTCAATGATTCAAATTATTATTCTTTTTCTTTTCCTTAATCTTCTGAATCGTCTTCACCTTGTTTCTCATTATCTTATGATAAATATGGAATACCTGTATCAATATAAGAATGTTTATTTTTTCCATATGACTTTAGATAATATTAGATGATATGATGAAGCTATAAAGATATTTTAAATTTTGAATCTTGTGATAAAATATTAATTGTAGTACACCGTAAATATAAGTTAAAGATAAAAGATAATATAATCACAAATACATGTTATCTTTGTTATGACCCGTGTCGTGTAAGAGTTATATATTTGGGTCAAACTTGGTTAATCAATGAGAGGTCACAATTTGAAAATCAAGCAAATCTAGTAACTTTTAAAAATCGGAGCAACCATATCGTGACACCTAGAATTTTGGAGGTTTCGTTTATATATATTATAGATAGATGTTTAAGATTTAAGATAAAATTAAGATAGATATATAGTATAAACCTTACCTCAATTGATTGGGCACTTTAAACTCAATGAATTTGTTCAGAATTCAACGCAGGTGACCATGATGATGAATTTGTTGGTGTATTAATGTCTGAGTTCATTGGTGTGTCAATGTGTGAGTTAAGGGTGCTCATTTTAACTTGCGCGTCTAATTAATTGCAATCGTTACACAAGTGTAGTGAGGTTTTATTATAAAGTTTAGTGGGGTTTTATTATTATTATTATTATTATTATTATTATTATTATTATTTTTGCCTTACCGTTTTGCGTTAGATGTTAGATGCCTATCTATTTGTTGTATATATAAAACTTTTAAAAAAATGTTTTTAACATGCCCATGCTAGATATTTTATAATATAGTATAGTATATGGATAAACTAGTTTGAGGCCCGTATACTACACGAGTGGTTCTTGAAAATACAACATTTAATAAATAATCAGTATACAAGAAACAATAAACCCGTAAACACTATTAATACAGTCGTTATACAATAGCCTTTAAAATAATTTAAAGTAAAAGATAATTATAATATCAAATGTTTGAAAAAAAATAGGAAATAAATATTAAATTAACAAATTTTAAGCATAAATTTTAAGAATGACAACTATTATTTTACTATTATAAATTTGTTAAAATGTATGAGGTTTAATGTAAGAGTAACAAGTTGCAAAACTTGTAGCATTTTATTATAGAGTATAGATTAGAAGCAAGAGGAGCAATGGAGTTAAGAAGTCTTCCATCAACATCAACTATAATAATCTAAAAATAAAGAAATGTTCAATCTGATCATTTATAATAAAGTTATGAAATGAACATGGTACATTTTTGTTTACACAAATTCATAATCTGTAAATCATAACAGTAAGTTTGGTAAAACAAGTCTCTATTTGGTACATTATTTGATTTAATATCAAATGAAATGTCAAGGATCACAATATATACACTAAAGGTGCTCTTCATATATTAAGCACATACAACATTCTCCTTGTGCAAGCTTGATACACCTACATCTTTTATGAATTTCTAAACACAACCCATTCAATATCTACTCAATCCTTACTAACCTAAATCCTACTTTGTTAATTTACAACCGCTCATTCTCCCTGCTCGGGGTCGCCGGAAGAGAATATGTTCTCCTTCCCTCACCTTTAACAGGAAGACGAGCAGGGACACCAATCTTTTGTGTACAAAAGTTGAACTCACTTGGAACAACTTCAGGGGAAGACACGGGAGAATGACGGGTAGCAGCTGGTGAAGGGTCCCCTTTTGTCTCGGAATTCGTACTTTTGTGTGTCCCGCTGCACAAAATTAAGAATTTCAGTTGCATGATTACAGGGTTAAAAGAGTTTTGGTCTTTTTTTTAACTTACAAGTGAAACTGCAGTCTTCCATGTTTAGCCCATTTGCATGGAGAGTGTTGCATCACATCTTTAGGATTGTATGGCATTTGCTTACAAAGTGAAACATGTTGGTCAAATGAAAGACGAACAAACGGATGTTCAAGTAACATAGCAGCTGATGCTCGCTTTTCTGGATTTCTTTGTAAACACCGGTTGAGAAAATCCTTCCCTTCTGGTGATAACGTTTCGGGTATAGTTGGGGACCTCTTCAATACATTAAACATTGCTTGTACCTAAAGAAACATGTAATGGAATAATTAATTAAACATTCACTTTCATTTCATTTTCTTATATTTCAAATGGAAAATTACTAAATTACCCCGTCGAACTCGCTCCATGGAGGTTTACCGGTCACCATCTCAATCACTGTACACCCCAAGCTCCATATATCCATGGTATATGTATGTTCGGGATTCATATCTTTTCGCATTGCAGCTTGGAAAACCTGAAATAAAAATTATGCTAATTAAGTTACCATTTTAATGATTTTAACTTCTAAATATGTTGCTTAAATTTGTAGTGGAATACCTCTGGAGCCATCCAATGTGGACTACCCTTTAAAGAAAGATCAGTCACATGTGCAGAAAGCTACAAACAAAAAAAAAGTTTTTCAAAATACAAAAAATAAAAATAATAAAAATTACTAGAGGTAATTAAGGAACTATATATTAATATTCACTATTTTTCAGCTCACATGTTTTGCCAAACCAAAGTCTGCAAGCTTGACAACACCAGATGAATTAACAAGCAAGTTTGCTCCTTTGATGTCCCTATGTAAAACATGTAAATCATCATAATTTTAAGTGTACACAAGTTTAGCTGATCTGTTTTAGCAGAAAATAATGATACCTATGAACTGTGTTCTTGCTGTGCAAGTAAGCCAATCCCGAGAGAATGTGGCGTGTAAAGTTTCGAACGACAGATTCAGTCATCGCTCCACAGTGTTCTCTGACATATTTATTTATCGGCCCAGGGTGAACGTATTCCAAATAAATGCATAATCGGTTCTCAACCTGAAAAGATGACAGAATTCGGTAAATAAATACTTTTAAATATATTGGAATTTGGAAGGAAACAACATAAAACAAGCCTGAAGATACTCACCACTTCAGAACCCAAATACTGCACTATGTTTGGATGCTCTAAAGTTTGAAGAACTCTTATTTCCTAAACAAGATAAAGATTTGAAAAGAAAATTAATTTTAATATCTTTTTATACTACAATAATCCACACCTTCATGTTAATGAATAACATGACTATGAACAAACAAAATTATAAACACTTAAAAGAATAACCTGCTCCAACTGCCTTATACATTCAGACGATTTCGGGTCATCCGGAATAATATCTACTACTTTCATAGCACACAAACTCCCAGTTTCACTACAACATAACAAATATAACATTAAACTCATTGCAGCATAATAAATCCTAAAATTACCTCATGGCGTAGAATATGTAATATACCGATTGGTTGCTTCATATACGGTGCCATAAGTACCCGCGTCCCAAAAGCTTCCCTTTCAACCATTGAACCTTGACAGACTGCCCCTCTGTTTTATCCAAACTTGTATGCCTGGAGATCGGTTTTGAAGGCGGTAACGGAAGGGGATGAACCTTATTATTGCTGCTATCATTTCTGTTATGCATATAAGGGCTCTGCAAAGGTGGTGATAAATGAAAGTCTTGAATGCCTGCAATTGCAGTATCGAAGATATCGACTGTACTGAATCGTTTCGCGCTAAGTGTTGGGCTAGTGAAGGTGGTTGCTGGGGCACTTCTAGCTGGAACATCCACGCTAATATCATTATGAACCTTTTCACCATTCATGTCTTGAGGATAACCTTTCCGGCGATGGTAAGTTGAAGGTTTGGTTGATACTGGAACGCCACGATTCTTCGTGTTTAATCCGGTTATATCAGATCTACAACTGGTTACAAAGATTTTGTATGTTTAATCATTAATGTACGTTCCTTTGCAAATTATGATAAACTAGCTAAATAACAGTCCTAACTTTCACTTTCGTCAATCCCAATAACATAATTGTCATTAATTTACATTTGATTTTGACTCGATTTGCTCAATGATTATTTTGATATAAATAGAGAGATCAAATATAAATATATTATAAATTTATGGTTGCTAGGATATCAGGATTGCCCTTAGCAACAAAAATGAAAGTTAAGACTGCGAGGGGTTAAATTCATAATATTAGTTATTATTGACCAATAATTAATAATTTGAATTATTAAAATCCAATATTCCTCACCTGCCATCTAATACTTGAGCCGGAAACCGCAATTCCTCATTAGGAAGCGGCAACGGTTGCGGCACGGCAGAAAAGGACCAGTGCTGCGGCGATCGGTGCAGCGACTTCAAATCGAAATTCGGAGAATCCGGCAACAATTTCGATTTCGAAAAGTCGCCGTCGTCTTCCTCCGGCACGTGAAATTCCGCCGACACGCGACGGAACTTACGCTGCCGGGTGAGCTGCTTCTTCTTCGTCTGTGGCGAAAAAAAGCCGCCGTTCATCGGATTCCCACAAGGTGAAGATGAAGTTGAATTGTTGGATATAGAAACTTGAAACCTTGGTTTACTAAAGAATTTACTCATGTTTGTTTAGTTATGATCAAGAAAATGATGAGAGGAATAAACGTTTTGAAGATCAAGTATAAATAAATATTTGGAAACATTTGAGATGTCGGTTTCATACTCCATGGTGGTGTCAAGAAGTAAGGAACACGAGGATCATAATATTATTACTATGAATATGATCGTAATGGTTCCGGTGTGTATAAATTAGTCAAAAGTCAATGCTCATGTGTTATGTGCAATGCATACTCAGTCGTACGTATATTATTTTTTGTTAATTTGTATGGAAGACAATATCTTCCATTGAATTTTCAATTATCACCATCACCAACCAAAACCAATGAGAGGGACAAAAGGTATTTTAATTCATGTTTACTTTTTGTATTTCATCATAATAGCCCTTCAAGCCCCCCTAGGTTTACAGAAGTATTCATTTTGGTGATTTTTAGAAGGCGAGTCTAACTATTCGTGTGATTTTTACAAACGATGGTCCCAACTTTTACATATGTTTCTTCCATTAGTTCGCGACTAACGGAGTACTAACTCCGTTATGTCATTGCTGACGTTCCATCATACTTGTCAAAAACATATGACATGGCAGCCTATGTGGATATTATCTAATACTTAACATGTTTACATTCACAATCAATCCTCAATTCTCCACCCTGCACTCCCTGATCGAAATCCCTAGTTCTCTCAAGCCCAAATTACATGTCAGTCCAATCGATCGAACGACGAACAAGCAATAAGCCCTAATCTTTATAATCCACGTAGGCTGCCATGTTATATGTTTTTGACAAGTAGGATGGTCACGTCAGCAATGACATAACGGAGTTAGTACTCCGTTAGTCGCGAACTAGTAGAAGAAACGTATGTAAAAGTTGGGCCTGTTGCCAGCCAAAATGAAAGTTGAGACCAGCGTCTACCAAAATGAAATAGTTGAGACCAATAAAAACCAATTTTCCATAAAAAGTTAAATAGTGTGGCAATCATAACTAAAATTGTATACAAAATTATTGTAATAATAAAAATGCTTGAGAATGTGCCAAGTTAAAGTTCGGAACATTACTAACTAGAGGCTTACAAATAAAGGTTGAGACGAGCTAAGCTATAGATTGAGCCCTCTTAAGTCAAAAGAAATAAGATATAGATTAGCCTAGTTCAGCTCAACTCATTTACAACCTTACTTGTATGGATTAAAATAATAGTGTAAACTCGAGACTCATCAAGTTATTAAAACTTTAAAATTTGATAATCTTGGTTTAGAAGGTTATGGATTTATTAACTTAATATTATGAATATAAATATTTGTATAAGATTAAGCTACTGGTGATAAGCTCATGATCTATTAAGAATATGTAACATCCTAAAATTTATAATGTTGAATAAAGAAAGTTACGTTTAGAGATTTCGCGTTATTAATTAATTAACATCGAGTAAAGAACGGATCATGGACTTAGACTAATTGAGATGGGTTAAATGAGAATGGGCCTTAGGTCCATGGGCTTTAAGGGATATAAATATCCCCTAAACCAACCTTAAACCCTAAACCATCATTCATTTCCATCTTATTCTCTAACACACTCCAAAACACACACACACACCACACACCGCCATATACGGCCGGCGGCCGAGGGAGAGAAACGAGCAAGATCCGAGAGAGAGTAAACGATTAGTTGTGATTAAACAAGTTAAACGAGATCCAAACGAGCACAAAAGGTATGTTCTTGACCTTTAAAGTTTATGTTTTATTGAATGTCCTTAAGCTTAAAGATCCAAGCTTTATAGTTTATACGGGATATATATACGAACGAAATGGTTAGGGAACGTTAGTGGGTGATGTCGAACCATAACAAGGGTATTAAAATCGCAAAAATGCGTGATAAAAACCAAACCCGTAGCGAACTGGGCAACTTCGCCTTCAAAACGGTAACTTCGCCTTCAAAGCTTAACTTCGCCTTCAAGGCTTAACTTCGCCTACGGCCAAGTTCGCCTAACTGGTAACTTCGCCTACGGCCAAGTTCGCCTAACTGATAACTTCGCCTAAAGCTAAGTTCGCTTAAGGTTTAACTTCGCCTAAAGCTAAGTTCGCCTAAGGTTTAACTTCGCCTAAAGCTAAGTTCCCCTAAGGTTTAACTTCGCCTAAAGCTAAGTTCGCCTAAGGTTTAACTTCGCCTAAAGTCAAGTTCGATTAGAAAATAAATTAAAAACCTAATGGAAAATGTGTTAAGACAGTTAATGTAAATAAAATACCCCAGCCAGGGGCTCTGCCCCTTGGACCCTGCTAGGGGCTGCCGCCCCTAGACCCCGCTGCCAGGGGCGCTGCCCCCGGACCCCCGTTCGTTGTGGGTAGTAGTTAAGACTAGAAAGATGATATGAGTAGTGATAGTTAATTGATACGTATACTTGTTATACAGTCAGCCGTGCACAACTGAAGAAAGGGATTACGATTAACGGTGAACGTAACCGTGTTCAGGTGAGTTTCTAGCCCCATTTATGTGTTATGTTTTCGGGGCTGTGTGCATACTCAATATGTTTATTAATACGCTTATCCTAAGAGATAAGTGTATGCCTTATGTGAATAATGTGATATGTATGAATGATGGCTTGACGGTACGTGAACGATCTTCGGATATTGCACGTACTGTCAGGTTGTAACGCTAAGTATAAGGTAAGTATGATATGTATGCTTATGTGTATGAATGTGATAAAGTTAATAAAAGAAGGAAATGATGGTTGTATGGTTACGAAGAGGGTACCGGGCCCTAATAATACTCGAGGTATGATGTATGGTTGTATGGTAACGAAGAGGGAATCGAACCCTACTAATATTCGAGAACTAGGGAACCGAACCCTACTAATATTCGAGGAAAGAGGGTACCGAGCCCTAATAATACTCGAGGTATGATGTATGGTTGTATGGTAACGAAGAGGGAATCGAACCCTACTAATATTCGAGAACTAGGGAACCGAACCCTAATAATACTCGAGGAAAGAGGGTACCGAGCCCTAATAATACTCGAGGAAGGAGGGTACCGAGCCCTAATAATACTCGAGGAAGGAGGGTACCGAGCCCTAATAATACTCGAGGAATGTAGGGCGTAATGCTCTTTATAACGTAAGATATGAAAGTAAGTTAATACAAAAAAAAGTATGAAAGTATGAAAGTATGAATGAAAGAATATAAGTTTATGTGTATTGTATAGTGTATGACTAACTAGAACTCACTCAGCGTAGCTGACTTTTAGTATGCACGCAGGTGAGTAGGATGAGGCAGCTCGCTTGAGGAGACACGTGACACTGAATAAGAGGCTGGCATCGGAAGACTCAAGACGTTTAAGTTTAATGTTTCGTTTATTTTGAAAGACAAAATGATGTTTTAAGACAAGACGTGTTTTATTATGAAATGTTTTATGAAAGCTTTTATATTCCGCGAATGTTTTAATTAACTCTGATATTTAGAACTACGTTTATGAGTAAATCCAACACGAAAGTAGGGCTACCGGTAACGGGGCCTTACAGAATAAGTTGATCAAGTAATTTGACTAGTCTAAAGAAGATAATCTTTTCCGAAGTATAGATTATTGTAGTTTGAAAGTAACAACAATGTCAATTAATAAATGAAAAGCTGAAAGGATAATTCTTGTTTGACATTAAGTCGTTAGAAAAATTTACTTTAGTATTAAATACGTGGTAAGCGTTGATTTATTTTTGCACTTTTAATTTGAAATAGTTATAGAAATGAAAAACAGTTAGTGTAGTGGTTATGGGATCATTAACTTGGAGCAAAGTCAAGTTTTATTGTTTGATTTTGAGATGTTTCTTGACTTTTAAAGCTATTTTTATGGTTGATTGAAAAGAATTATAAAAAAAAGATGTTTTAGTGGGTCTTGCTTACTATTGAGATTGAAAAGTCTTGGTTATATGTTGTGCACCTTATTTTCCTTTTGAATAGCTTGCTCATGTGTCATGATGAAGCCTGGACCTATCTTTCTATACCCTTAGGTTGTGAAAAAACTGAACATTCAACAAATTGTTTTGCAGGAATTTCGTTTATGTTTGCTTTTTTAGTAAATTAATGAATATGAAATAAGAATTTTGTTCGATTAGCTAAATGAATGAACACGAACAAATGCCATGTTCATTTAATTGTGTTTGTGAACACTCGATAAGGTGTTCATTAACGTTTGTTTAAGCAAAAGTATATAATATAAAATATGAGTAATTAATGTGATTAATTTTAATGCAAATTAACATATGAATATGGACGTCAAAAAAACATCAACATAAACTTGGTAGATGGGACCAGTTTGTTGACACTGGCCATTCTAAGTTAGCAAAATCAAATGAAACATTGTATATGTTAATTTGTGTTCGTGAACCGTTTACGAAAACGGTCATTTCCTTAATGAATGAACACGAAAAAAGAAGCTCCGTTCGGTTAGTTGTTAATGAACCGTTCATTTCTCATATAAAAACTTAAAAGACGGACGTGAACAAGGCCTTGTCTGGTTTAGTTCGTTTACAACCCTATCCTTGATCAAAGATTTGTTCGGGGTAAGTTTTAACAACTTGAAGAAATTATAGGGGGGGTTAAGTGGGCAGTTCAATTTTCGAGGGGTATGATATGGGAAACACAAAAGTATGGGGTTTGAATACCTATATGTGTGAAGGGTTGTTGTCATCATTCATGAATAAACGTGGATCGACTTACTAGTATACGATCAACTTTCCTCGGGTATGAGTGTGCTATATCACCGATGGTTTTCCGGAATATGAATTCTTCCACCTACAAAACGAGCAGCACCGTGAACTTACCCCTCAGAAAGGGACAGAGGGGTCCTCTTTGGGGTAACCCTCCGGTGTGAGAATAAGATATTGTAGGAGAAGATAATAATAATCTGAAAGTGAGTAAGGACTTAGAATGTATTTTCTTGCTTACCTCCCATTGTGGAGGTGGTGTGGTATTTATAGTGTTAGGGTTTCCAATGATTGGGCTCAGACCCAATTAGGGCCCTTTTTGGCCTCCTCCTATTGCTTCGCGCCACGTGTCCTTAGGACACCTGGTGCTTTTTCATTGATTATTCTCTGACCAAGGTATTTCACCTGACCCATGTGTAATCACGTGGTAGCACATGGGTTTTGCTGAGTTGTCCACCCTTCATTGGCAGCTGTCAACATCAGCATATTCTTTATTCCTTAAAGGATACATTCTGGAAGGTTGTCTGATGAGTACAATCATGGTTGTCCTTATCCTGATTTGGATAAGGACGTGGTTGATTATGTGCATGTGTGATACGTGCCTATCCTGGGGATGCGCGAGGTCTTCTCTTTATTCTCACGCACAGATATTTCATGCGCAAATGTGATATGCGCAAGCATATGTAATATGCGTGAGCATATGTGATATGCGCCACGCGCAGATGCGCCACGCGCAGATGTGATATGCGTGAGCATATATGATGCGTAAGCATGTGATATGCGCCACACGCAGATGCGCCACGCGCAGATGTGATATGCGTGAGCATATATGATGCGTGAGCATATGTGATACGCGTGAGCATATGTGATGTGCGCCATGCGCATAGGATTTGGCTTTGTGTCTTTATGACATCCTGATTTCAAGCCTCTTGTCTATATCTTGTGGGTTGACCCGCCCCGCTCGATGTTAAGGCGGGTGCATACCTCTTCAAGCCCCCCAGTCTAATGTGTGTCTTGTCTCGCGCGAGCGAGGTAAGATAGATATTAGACTTAATAGTTTGCTCTTTTAATAGGGTTTGTCTTTTCTTTTTATTTCTCATATGTGCGTTGCGCGAAATTCTATCCTTTTGGTTGAAATGAATCGTCCATGTACGTGGTTGGTTGGTGCTGACATGCGTCAGAGATGGAGACGTTATGTGTCAGACTTTTCGTGTGCTCGAGGTGCTACAGTGGCCTTTCATGTCTCCTCATACAGTGTCAGGAACACGTGTCGCGCTCATGTTGGCCTGCACCTGCGAGTGGGGGCGCGTGAGCGTAACTCTGATCAGTACCTGTTTCTTTCTCTCTCCTGGGCCTATAAAAGCAAGCCTTTTGAGTGGTTTTTTCTTCATCTTCATTGTTATTTTCAGAGCTCTTTCTCCTTCAATTTTCATTCCGATTAAGGGCCTTTATCTTTTGCTTCCAGATTTCCGTGCTTAAAGTAACCGCTGTTTGATTCACAATTGTATGTCTGATAACCCAGACACCACAATTTCCCCCAGCAAACGCCGTGTAAAATCGTTAGTTATGTCCACTTTGAAGAAGACCGGCAAGGGTAAACGGGCTGCCGAGGCCTCGTCGGAGGAGGCGGGGAAGAACAAAACAGTGAAGAGATGGGATGAGATTCCCTGCAAATTGAAACAGTCTGACTTCGACAATCTCGTCGCCTCTCAAGGTTTTCTCCCTGAGTACAGCTGTCTGCTCCCGGCGGCCGGGCAAACGGCGGCAGATCCGCCCACCGGCTATATCACTTTATACTCTCACTTTTTCACTCACTGTAACCTTCGTCTTCCGATGACAAGGTTTATAGGTGCGCTCCTTCAGTTTTATGGGATTCACATATCCCAAGTCCATCCTTGTGGACTAGTGCGCATGACTCATTTTGAGTTCATGTGCAAAGCTCAGCGCGAGGAGCCCACCCCTCGGCGCTTTCAATATTTTTACAAGCCAAAAATCCAAGATTCTTGGTTCTCATTCATACCGCGCAGTCAGAAGGTTAAGTGCTGCATTGTTTCCTTCAAAAGCCTTCATGACTGGTCTGAAAATTTTTTTTATATTAAGGCTGGTGTGATTCCCATCCGCATGACCATGCGCGCGATCACTTCTGCGCCCGCGGATGAGAATGTTCTTAAGAACCTAACGGGCACATGGGTTAACAAGTTAACTGCTGAACCGTCCCCCGCCAAGAATATTTGCGAGGAGGCGCTGGTGGGGGTTGGTATGAGCAAGAGGTGGACCGACAGCGCGACTGAGCCTGTCGTCCAAGTTGATGGCTTAGGTGAGTTATTAGCTCATTGCATTATTTCTGCGCGAATATAATTCGCTTTGCTGATATCATTTGTCTTGTTTTATGCAGTAAGCAAGGAATACGTCCATGCCGCCTATGACGAGCATATGGAGAGCGGCTCTGTCGCGCTGAGCGCTGGGGAAGTTGCTTTCCCCGATCGCTTCGATGATATGTTCATCCCTGTCGATTTAGAATTTTGCTTTGACAGCGATGCGCCTGGTAAGCCTTTGTACTTATGCTTATGCCTTTAGAATACCAAATTTGGTTAACATTTCTGTCGCACGTATTGTAGATGCGCTCGAGAACTATGAGTTGGAGCTTGCGGAAGAGGAGGTGGAGGAGGAAGCAGCTGAGGCGCCACAACTCAAGCGCAAAGCTAAAGGCAAAACTGGCGCAGGGGCCAGTAAAAAACAGAAGAAAAATGATGCCCCTGTTGCCCAGAATCTTCCTCCTACCCAAGCGAAGGGACTTGAGAAAACCAATGGATTTACCTCCAAGTTTTCCTCGTCTTCTTTGTCTCGAGGTGTGGGCAATCCTCCCGTCCACACGAGGTATGGTGCTGCCACCTCATCTCTTCGCGCGGCGGACAAGGGAAGCGGCGCTGCGCCTGCTGTTTCATCTTCTCCAACAGGTATACTTTGTTTATATTTTGTGGTTTTATGAGCGTGATTCCGATAGAGTTATTAATGAAGCTTTGCTCACTCAAATGTTTGTAGAACCGGCGACTTTGGTGGCTCAACCTCAGGCGCAGCAAGGTACCGAGGCTGCGCCGAAGGTTGCTTTGAAGTCCCCTGTTTTACCCTCGAAAAGGGGGAAAATGGACTTCATGGCGATGCTCAATTCGCGGACGGCGGTGCGCCAAGGTATTTATTGCGCTTTGATTTTCTGATTTTTTCCTTTAGATCAAGTCATGAATCATTTCTCCTTGTTGGTTTTTTCATAGGAATTATAGCTGGCACACAAGCTGCTGGCGGCACTGCTGGCGCCGGCGCCGGCGCCGGCGCCGTTAGTTCTGCTCCTGCTCCAACAAGCACTGAATCTCCTCTCATTGGGATTACTAAGGAGCAGGAGACTATTTTACGTGCTGATCTAACGGCGTCAAGGCCTCCCTCACCTCCTCCTGCGCGCAACCCTCCTCGTGAGACTGTTTTTGATTTTTCCAAGTCGCAGGAGAAAAGACCTGTTACAGAGGATGATGAGGTCAATTTTGAAGATTCCGATGGTGGCCGCGCAAGCCCTATAGCGCCACGAGATTTCGCGGCGCAGCCTTCTTCTCGTGGGGCAGGCAGGAGCTCACCAGCTGGCGCTGACTTTTCTGCCGGTTCTCCGCAGGTATAAGGCGGGTGCATACCTCTTCAATTCATGTCACCATTATGTCATCATAATTTCATTTAAAGTTGTTGTGACTTGAGTTGTAAGGAGCATCAAAGCCGACTGCCGTCATCGCCTGTCACAAGGTGACGGTATGATTGGATCGTTGTGTGTATGACCATATTAAAACACGTATATATTATTTTAAATTATAAGCATATTAGTAATATACTATTTTAAGTTATAGTTTGTGTGTAAAACTGAGACTAAATGACTACTTGACAAATGTGTGTAAACCTATAGGCTCGTCATGGAATTGAACAAGAAAAAGTCTCGATTTTGTACTTGGGATTTTAGTAGTGTGTTTGTGGGAATGATCGTTTTTATACTTACAGTTTAACCAAGATAATCATAATTTCATTTTTTTTCTTATATTTAAAATGTTACTGTTAAGAAGGGCTAGCGCATATCAATTTTGGACCAAACATTGCCAAAACGTATCGCCCTAAACCAAGCATTGTCGGTGCATATTAGAGTACCACACCAAAATTTCTACTCTCATATAATATACTACTCTCATTACTCCATAAACCACCTCGCATTTAATATACTAGTCTCATTTTATACTACATATGATATTCACTCTCACATAATATACTTGTCACGTGAGATCTTCCATCTCATAGTGATGAGGCTAATATTGCTTATTTGCACATATCCACCAAAGAGAGTTTGTCATGATGTCCAACATCATACATGCTTGTTACAAAACTTTTTGTATAGATTTATATGCAGAACAACATAATGATTCTTTATATATTGTTAAGTTTTGATTGTGAATAACGTGAATATGTAAAATATATAGTCATCTTATTCTATTCTTCCCATATAAGTCAGATGGTCAAACTCCATTAGCTTAGAAGTTCAAGCTATTTTCAACAAAACTCATCACGTTAGGAGATCCAAACGTAACACTGTATTCTTGAGTTTTTTTTCCATGAGATAAGAAAGGAAATAATAAGATTTTAGTTTGAATCTTCATTCTTGAGTTTTTTTATAAAAGAAATGATAGAAAATGATAGGAAAACTTGGGTGTTTTAAGTCCCAAAGTTTTCTTGCCAATTTGGCATGATTTGAAAAGAAAGAAAAAGATAACTATTTAAAATTACCACTTTACCCTTCAATCTACATCTAATAATTGTTTTAAAAATGCTATATTTGTAAAATTACACATTTTTTTCTTTTCATTTCCTTTCATTTAAACTAAAGAATGTAATTAAACATTTCTTTTCTTCCCCTTTCTTTCATTTTTCATTAAACTTAAGAATGCATTATATGCATCTACTTTCTTTTCTTCTCTCATCCTATCCAATCTTATACTTTCATTTCTTTTAATTAAAAACTCGAGAACGCAGTGTAAAGGATGAAAAGTTCAAAAGTTGTGAGTCAATAAAATATATAATTAACGGCTAATCTGCTAAACCTATATGGCTATATGTACTAAGCATTTCAATCAATTAATCAAATATTAAGACTGAAGATTTTCACCCTAGATATAAAATACTTCTAAAACATGTGCTTTGAGAGATCCATGTTTCTCCAAAACCGAATTTACATAACCGTTTAAACCCGAAACTTGTAAGTGTTTGCCAATAACCAAACAAATTTATAGAGGTAGGGTACCAAAAAGACCCCAAGTACCCTTAAATATCACCCGCGGGTCGTAGAGAAACCCATTATATACCACCCGCGGGATATACGGATCATCCGCATAACACGGTAGAGGAAGAACGTCCGCACACCACACGCGGAAGCATCCAGGCACTCTCAGAAGTCATCCGCGAGATAGGACATCTGTCCGCCAAAATGACCAGAAGGCAATGCCAACTGGACAGCTGTCCTGAACTAATTACCCTCTAGAAGAGTATCCAAACTTGTTACTTGAAGATTACGTGACTCGCCAGCCAATGAGCAAAGGACACCTGGCCAGGTTGTTATAACCGTGCACATGGCCAGGGTATGGTCCATCCTATCATAAGGCGACGCGTGTCCAGGTTGTTATACCCATGCACATGGGACGTATAGCTCAATCTATCACAAAGAGACACGCGTCCAGGCAGTTATCAAGCTTTTCTAGAAGAGGACAGTTGGCCCAATCACCTTCCTACATCCTTCGGCTATAAAAACCTTGTCAACCTGCATGAGGTATTCATTTACACTCACTCTGACTCACTTATACTCTGACTACACTTAGTCTGTATACTCCAGTACTTTCTCCCTTACGAACGATACTGATTCTCACGCCGGATGATGGTTACAGGAAGACCCCCCCCTCTTATCCTTCCTGTAACGAGACTCACGGTGTCTTTTTTGCAGGTTCCGGTCATTGGACTTCGGGAAGTTGTGCTCATACTGTGTTAGTAGTTATCGTATTTTACCCTGTGGACTCATTGGATCCTGGACCCATACACGGGGATTAGATCCGTATTTCTTCAAAATTCATGATCATCTCTAGATCTGTCCCTTAAAACACCTTCAAATCACCGACTTTCATCGTCCACCAAATGTGTTCTACGATCACCCATCCATAACAAAGTGTAACCTTAACCCACGCATAGTTCTCAAAACCCACCACCAATAGATTTAATTAGTTTTAGTTTCCAAAAGCTAAGCCCAAACCAATATGAAACCTTAATTGGTTTTCAAAACTAATTTTTAACTTCAAACACACTAATCAATTAAAAAGGCAAATAAGTTTATATAAGCTACTAAAACTAGAAAATATACTAAAATAGAAATTAATTAAGAATAATATAAAAAGAGTTGTTAGGTTCATAAATGATCATAGTCAAGTACTAGGAATGTTTCTTGTGATAAGGCTGAGGGGTGTGGGGGGCTTTAATGGGGGCTCCAACTATGACAACTGCCCATATCCGACCCGACCCAGGTACCCGTTTTCGGATCCGATTCTAAGTTTTAAAATTTGGTTATAATCTTTATAAATTTATTATATATATATATTTATATTACTAATAATAATAATGATAATAATAATAATTCCTTTCCGCCGTCCCGCCCCTTCTTCTCTCTTGTCGCCGTCCCGCCCCTTTTTCTCTCTTGTCGCCGTCCCGCCCCTCTGCTTAACCCTTAAGCCTTGAACCCCTTTTTCTCTTAACTCTTTGCTTGTCCTTTGGTTCTTCCCGCCTAAGGATGTCTGCGCAGCTCCACGCGCCAGACTCCTTACAAGGAAGCCTGCGTGAAGACCAGCTGTTCCTGCGATACGCGAGACGAACTGTTCCCGCGGCGCGCTAAGAATTGTAGTTCTTCCCGCGGCGCGCAAAGGATCGTAGTTCTTCCCGCGGCGCGCTAAGGATCGTAGTTCTTCCCGCGGCGCGCTAAGGATCGTAGTTCTTCCCGCGGCGCGCTAAGGATCGTAGTTCTTCCCGCGGCGCGCTAAGGTTTGTTCTGTCTACCTTCGCTCTCGCGCTCTTTAGCCTTCTCGCGCTAGACACTTAAGTCTTTACTCCAGTTTAAGCCAGCCTGTATGCTTTTGAAATATCTTATTTTCTGTGCTATACCTACCAAGGTATGGGCACAGTAGGCCAGATCTGACATCGGTCCGAAAGGTCACTTTCGGCGCAGCTTGCTTACCAACCCTCTTGGTTGTCAGAAAAAGTAACTGGCACAATCTTTTAAAATCTTCTTTTTCTTGTCTTATACAGTACTTTGTCTGACCCCTCCCATGCTATGAACAGTAACCTGTCAGCCTTCCCCATCCCCTGCAGCTGCCACCATATCTTTTGCTTGTAATATCTTTTGCTTTTGATATCTTTTGCTTTGATTTGATAAGATCTTTTCCCCAATTCGAGGGATGTGTTCCCTAGGGTTTTCCTATAAATAAAACTATTTTCTTTGATAATAACACTACACTCTAACACTTAAACTCTCCCCAAAATCCTTCTCCCTTACTCTCTGCCGAAGATCTTCAGCAACTCCTCCACTCCCCTCTTTGCAATCCGTCTTCTCTTCTTTTCTGCCCAGAAACCTCGGTAAATATATAATTTGCTTAAGTAACTTGCATAAAAACCAATCGTTAAACCAATAACTTCTTATTTATAGGTTAACTTTCGCTTGTTTAAAAGTTGGATCTTACGTTATCCTTCAACACACCTCTTACAAGCGAGTAATCTCGTACCTAATCCCCTTTTATTTTTAACGCTTTGAGATGTTCATGTGTTCGTACAACTTGAGTCTTAAACTTGTTT
Organism: Bidens hawaiensis; assembly: GCF_021521415.1. Taxonomy (NCBI): domain Eukaryota; kingdom Viridiplantae; phylum Streptophyta; class Magnoliopsida; order Asterales; family Asteraceae; genus Bidens; species Bidens hawaiensis. The sequence goes on along the minus strand of NW_027495081.1, from coordinate 104,707 downwards.
ATGAAATTATGTGCGCAAAACCCATGTGTTATGGACGTTTACTAGTGTTGTATATTTGTATGTGTTGATCATTAACCGCTTTGATCGGCCTATTCCGAAGTTTTCATGGATCCATTAGATGAACACGGGAGACCTATCGTTACGATTTTTTCTTGGTTTCTTTGCACATACACGAATGATTATTTGTTTTTGCTCGATTTGGAGCACGTTATGAACTATGAGCTATGATCTATTTAGGCTTGATCACAATCTGTTTACACACTATGTTGAACACCAGTTATACACATGTTGCGCGCAGTGCTTTATTATCTATTTATATCTATTTAACTTGATTTCTCACCGACACGCAAGTGTTGACGTTTTATTTTAACACATGTTCAGGTTTGCTGTAGCTGCTTTTGGAACTCGAGGACACGTAGGATGTTTTCTTTTACTTTGGACCTAGTTTAAAATATAACAAGACAAGTTTATGTATTTGAATATTATGAGTTATATGTGATTTATGTTACTTTATGTCGTGTTATGCGCATGCGCAATGAAATGTATTTATTAAATATTGACACCCAAATAGTGTCACGAGTAATGAAACAATTGGTAGCGCCCCGATGTATAATCCGCCATCGGTCGGGGTGTTACAGATTGGTATCAGAGCTCCGTGACTTTAGGATTAGGTGGTTAGACGTAACGACCTAGAATACCTAAGAGTCCCTTCTCGCGCATGAGAAAATCTCATGATTGCGCGCTAATTGTTAATTACTCGATATTTATAAAATATGCTTGCGCATACGCAGCACATGATTTCATGTTTTATCCGCGATCTTTCGATTTTTATTGTTAAATTTCGATTCGTTTCTTTACTTACATATTCGTTTGTTGTTGGGACTTAACATTGAAAATCCGAAAAGTCATGGTGATACATGAATAGTTGATTTTCAATCCCCATTAACTTTATGTTCTAAAATTGAAGATTTGAAAAGTCATGGTGATACATGAATTGTCAACCTCCAATACTCATTTACTCGTATATTTTAAATTGAAGATTTGAAAAGTCATGGTGATACATGAATTGTCAATCTCCAATACTCATTTACTCGTATATTTTAAATTGAAGATTTGAAAAGTTATGGTGATACATGAATTGTCGATTTTCAATTCGAATTCATTACCTGTATTAAGTTTGCATTTAAATTCATATTTTACTTCAAAATTTGATAGCATTTAACTCTGCGAAACAAGCTTTACAATGATATACTTTGCGCTGAAACGATTTTCCCATACCAAGATATTAACAAAAACTAAAACTTTTATAGAATGCCTCCGATATCTGCTCGCCGTCATCAGAGGAGAGAAGCCTCGCGCAGACGTATGCAGCGTCGTTCCCAGGAAATGGCCGCCGCAATAGCCCAAGCCTTAAATCAAAATAATACCAACCCCTCCGGATACAACATTAAGTCCTTTAATGCGGGTAACCCTCCGAAATTCACAGGGCTCGAAGGAGCCACCGTAATGCTCCAATGGCTCGAGAAAATTGAGAACACCTTCCTCCATACCCATTGCCCTCCAGACCGACGAACCTTATACGCCTCAAGTGTCCTGGAATCAAGAGCGCTTACGTGGTGGAACGGAGTAGCTCACGCGCGTGGCGCAGAGGCTGCTTCTAGCATGCTCTGGGAGGAATTCAAGGATCTTTTGACTCGAGAATTCTGCCCTCCCAACGAAGTAAAGCGCCTTGAGGAGGAATTTTGGAACTTGAAACAGTACAGTGGCGAAGCGCGCGAGTACGCTACGCGCTTTCACGAACTGAGTTTGCTTGTCCCGCACCTAGTTACCCCTTCCCGCCGCGCCATCGAAAAGTTTCTTGGGGGTCTCCCCATGGAAATTCAAGATTCTGTATGGGCCAGGAACCCAGTAACCCTCTCTGACGCCATCGAGTTGGCCGCTGTGCTCAGCGACAACCATGTCAGGGCAGGAACCCTGTTCCTGCGGGGAGCCGAGAAGACCAAACTCACCAAGACTGTCCCAGAACCAACAGAAACCAAGCCAGAACCCTCAAACCGTAACAACCTCAAACGCAGGCGCAAACATCAAGCCTACGCGCTTACCAACCCGCTCATCGTCCAGCAACCCGCCTACCAACCTCCAGTATACGCTCCTAACCCACTGTCAACCTACCCAACACCCCCTGTAGTCCATAACTATGCCTTAACCAATTCCACACTCCCTGCCCCGTCAACTAAGAAACCTTACACAGGAAACCAACCCTTTTGCCCAACCTGTAAACTTCATCACCCAGCTCAAACCCCGTGTCGGCAATGCAACCAATGTGGCCGTATTGGTCACACTGTTGAGTACTGTAGAGTCCTTCCCGCCAACCCAATCGCTCAAACACCACCAACCTACCCGCAAAACCCACAATCAACATACCAAAATCCACGACCCAGGTCGTGCTATAACTGCGGTGACCCCAGTCATTTCCGGAACGCGTGCCCGAGACTGCAAGTACAAATTACACAAGCTAATCCGGTTAACCAAATTTCAAACCAAGTGGCGCGCGGACGAGCTTTTAATATAACCGCGCACCAAGCGCAAGCGAATAATGACGTGGTTAATGGTAATTTTTACTTAACGGACAATATGCATCTATACTTTTTGATACTGGCGCCGATAGGAGTTTTATTTCTCGCGCATTTGAACAAAAACTTGCGCGACCGCGAATAAACTTAAACGAAAACTTTACAGTTGAAATGGCTAACGGTGAAACAATTATAATAAACTCCGTGATCAAAGATTGCACGCTTAACCTTAATGAACATGATTTTCTAATCAACCTCATCCCCATGCCTCTTGGAAGTTTTGATGTTATTATTGGTATGGACTGGCTCTCGCAAAATCGCGCCGAAGTAATCTGCGCCAAGAAATTGATTCGCATTCCTCGGGAAAATGGTCAAGATCTTCATATCTACGGCGAGAAACCATCTAACGGTCTTAAACTTATGTCATGCACTGAAGCCCGAAGACTTTTACGAAAGAAATGTGTCGCGTTCTTAGCTCATGTGGTCAAACCCGATGAAGGAAAGAAGAAACTTCATGAAATCCCCATCGTGCGTGACTTTCCTGAAGTCTTTCCCGAAGATCTTTCTGGTTTACCTCCCGCTCGGGAAGTCGAGTTTCGTGTTGATCTTGTTCCTGGTGCATCCCCCGTAGCCAAATCTCCTTATCGACTTGCACCCACTGAAATGCAAGAATTAGCAAGTCAACTTCAAGAGTTGACCGACAAAGGATTCATTCGCCCTAGCTCTTCGCCGTGGGGTGTTCCGGTTTTATTCGTTAAAAAGAAAGACGGTTCGTTTCGCATGTGTATCGATTACCGCGAGCTGAACAAGCTCACCATTAAGAACCGGTACCCCTTACCGCGTATTGACGACCTCTTTGACCAACTCCAAGGTGCCTCTTGTTTCTCCAAAATCGATCTCCGTTCTGGCTATCACCAGTTGCGTATCCGTGAAGAAGATATTCCCAAAACTGCCTTTCGAACCCGCTACGGTCATTTTGAATTCTTGGTCATGCCCTTCGGTTTAACCAACGCACCCGCTGTCTTCATGGATCTAATGAACCGGGTGTGTAGGCCTTTCTTGGACAAATTCGTGATCGTGTTTATCGATGACGTTCTGATATATTCCAAAACCATGGCCGAGCATGAACAACATCTTCTGTTAGTGTTGCAAAAGCTTCGAACCGAACAACTCTATGCCAAACTCTCCAAGTGTGAGTTTTGGTCTGACGAAGTACAGTTTCTTGGTCATGTTGTAAACAAGATGGGTATTCATGTCGACCCATCCAAAGTTGAAGCAATCAAGCACTGGATTGCACCGACCACTCCTACCGAAATCCGTTCCTTTTTGGGCTTAGCTGGTTACTACCGGCGATTCATTTCGAACTTCTCAAAAATCGCCTTGCCTTTAACAGCATTAACGTGCAAAGGCAAACCGTATATTTGGGGCTCGAAGCAAGAAGAAGCCTTTCAAACGCTCAAGCGAAAGTTATGCGAAGCTCCTGTTCTAACGTTACCAGAGGGTACTGACGACCTCGTCGTTTATTGTGATGCCTCCAACCAAGGTCTCGGTTGTGTACTTATGCAACGAGGCAAAGTTATCGCTTACGCGTCAAGGCAACTCAAAATTCATGAAAAGAATTATACGACTCACGACCTCGAACTTGGTGCAGTTGTATTTGCCTTAAAAATCTGGAGACACTACCTCTATGGTACTAAGTGCATCATTTACACCGACCATAAAAGCCTTCAGCACATTTTTGATCAAAAGGAACTTAACATGAGACAACGCCGATGGAACGAACTCATCAGCGATTACGATTGTGAGATCCGATATCACCCTGGAAAGGCTAATGTGGTAGCCGATGCACTCAGCCGTAAACCCAGTCAACTCAACTGCATTTTGCCGCACACGCAGCTTCACTTCGCGCCGATCCTAAGCAATCTTGAATCGCGCGTTCGCGACGCGCAGCGCGCATCGATCAGCCAAGGCAACCTACGCGCCGAGTTAGCGTGTGGTGCGGAAGCACATCTAGTCCCTAACCTGAATGGAACTCTCTGTTATCTCAATCGCATCTGGATTCCCAATGATGAGATTCTTCGCACTGACATACTGTGTGAAGCGCACAAAACTCGGTATTCCATTCATCCCGGCGCTGACAAAATGTACAAGGATTTGCGCCTTACTTATTGGTGGCCCGGTATGAAAAAGGATATTGCTGTGTTCGTAGCTAAATGCCTAACTTGTTCTAAGGTAAAAGCTGAACATCAACGCCCATCTGGTTTGCTCGAACAACCAGAAATTCCTACGTGGAAATGGGAAAGTATAGCAATGGACTTTATCACCAAGTTACCCTTGACCGCAAGCAAACATGATAGCATTTGGGTAATAGTGGATCGATTGACCAAGTCTGCCCACTTTCTGCCCATTCGTGAAACCTACCGTGTTGAACAACTTGCGCATCTTTATGTCAAAGAAATTGTTTGCCGTCATGGTACTCCCTTGAGCATAATATCCGATCGCGATGGCCGTTTTATATCTCACTTTTGGAAATCTCTCCAATCTGCGTTAGGAACTCGTTTGGACATGAGTACTGCATATCATCCTCAGACTGACGGACAGTCTGAGCGAACCATCCAAACCCTTGAGGATATGCTTCGATCTTGTGTTCTTGATTTTGGAGGTAATTGGGATTCACACCTACCTCTGATCGAGTTCTCTTATAATAACAGCTACCATTCCAGCATCGGTATGGCCCCATTTGAAGCACTTTACGGTCGAAAGTGCCGTTCACCGATTTGTTGGAACGAAGTGGGTGAAGTTCAAATCACAGGACCCGAACTAGTTCAAGAGACAACCGATAAAATCGCCAAGGTCCGTGATCATCTGCTGACTGCCAGAAGCCGACAGAAGAGTTACGCAGATCGCAGGCGGAAGCCTCTCGAATTTTTAGTTGGTGATCTTGTTCTCCTCAAAGTGTCGCCCTGGAAGGGTGTTGTCCGCTTTGGGAAGAAAGGTAAGCTTGCACCTCGTTATGTTGGTCCGTTCAAGATTCTCGCGAGAGTGGGAAAAGTTGCCTACAAACTGGACCTGCCGCCCGCGCTCAGCAATGTGCATCCAACGTTCCATGTATCCAATCTCAAGAAATGTTTAGCTGACGAGAACCTCCACATACCACTTGATGAAGTTCAAGTTGATGAGTCTATGCATTTCGTTGAGAAGCCTGTTGAGATTATGGATCGCGAGGTGAAGCAAACCAAGCGCAGTCGCATCCCTATTGTTAAAGTTCGCTGGCAGTCCAAGCGCGGAGCCGAGTTCACTTGGGAAAGGGAAGATCAATTGAAGATCAAGTACCCGCACCTTTTCTCTGCGCCTCCTACTTCGAGATAAATTTCGGGACGAAATTTCTTAAAGTAGGGGAGACTGTGACAACTGCCCATATCCGACCCGACCCAGGTACCCGTTTTCGGATCCGATTCTAAGTTTTAAAATTTGATTATAATCTTTATAAATTTATTATATATATATATTTATATTACTAATAATAATAATGATAATAATAATAATTCCTTTACGCCGTCCCGCCCCTTCTTCTCTCTTGTCGCCGTCCCGCCCCTTTTTCTCTCTTGTCGCCGTCCCGCCCCTCTGCTTAACCCTTAAGCCTTGAACCCCTTTTTCTCTTAACTCTTTGCTTGTCCTTTGGTTCTTCCCGCCTAAGGATGTCTGCGCAGCTCCACGCGCCAGACTCCTTACAAGGAAGCCTGCGTGAAGACCAGCTGTTCCTGCGATACGCGAGACGAACTGTTCCCGCGGCGCGCTAAGAATTGTAGTTCTTCCTGCGGCGCGCAAAGGATTGTAGTTCTTCCCGCGGCGCGCTAAGGATCGTAGTTCTTCCCGCGGCGCGCTAAGGATCGTAGTTCTTCCCGCGGCGCGCTAAGGTTTGTTCTGTCTACCTTCGCCCTCGCGCTCTTTAGCCTTCTCGCGCTAGACACTTAAGTCTTTACTCCAGTTTAAGCCAGCCTGTATGCTTTTGAAATATCTTATTTTCTGTGCTATACCTACCAAGGTATGGGCACAGTAGGCCAGATCTGACATCGGTCCGAAAGGTCACTTTCGGCGCAGCTTGCTTACCAACCCTCTTGGTTGTCAGAAAAAGTAACTGGCACAATCTTTTAAAATCTTCTTTTTCTTGTCTTATACAGTACTTTGTCTGACCCCTCCCATGCTATGAACAGTAACCTGTCAGCCTTCCCCATCCCCTGTAGCTGCCACCATATCTTTTGCTTGTAATATCTTTTGCTTTTGATATCTTTTGCTTTGATTTGATAAGATCTTTTCCCCAATTCGAGGGATGTGTTCCCTAGGGTTTTCCTATAAATAAAACTATTTTCTTTGATAATAACACTACACTCTAACACTTAAACTCTCCCCAAAATCCTTCTCCCTTACTCTCTGCCGAAGATCTTCAGCAACTCCTCCACTCCCCTCTTTGCAATCCGTCTTCTCTTCTTTTCTGCCCAGAAACCTCGGTAAATATATAATTTGCTTAAGTAACTTGCATAAAAACCAATCGTTAAACCAATAACTTCTTATTTATAGGTTAACTTTCGCTTGTTTAAAAGTTGGATCTTACGTTATCCTTCAACACACCTCTTACAAGCGAGTAATCTCGTACCTAATCCCCTTTTATTTTTAACGCTTTGGGATGTTCATGTGTTCGTACAACTTGAGTCTTAAACTTGTTTATGAAATTATGTGCGCAAAACCCATGTGTTATGGACGTTTACTAGTGTTGTATATTTGTATGTGTTGATCATTAACCGCTTTGATCGGCCTATTCCGAAGTTTTCATGGATCCATTAGATGAACACGGGAGACCTATCGTTACGATTTTTTCTTGGTTTCTTTGCACATACACGAATGATTATTTGTTTTTGCTCGATTTGGAGCACGTTATGAACTATGAGCTATGATCTATTTAGGCTTGATCACAATCTGTTTACACACTATGTTGAACACCAGTTATACACATGTTGCGCGTAGTGCTTTATTATCTATTTATATCTATTTAACTTGATTTCTCACCGACACGCAAGTGTTAACGTTTTATTTTAACACATGTTCAGGTTTGCTGTAGCTGCTTTTGGAACTCGAGGACACGTAGGATGTTTTCTTTTACTTTGGACCTAGTTTAAAATATAACAAGACAAGTTTATGTATTTGAATATTATGAGTTATATGTGATTTATGTTACTTTATGTCGTGTTATGCGCATGCGCAATGAAATGTATTTATTAAATATTGACACCCAAATAGTGTCACGAGTAATGAAACAATTGGTAGCGCCCCGATGTATAATCCGCCATCGGTCGGGGTGTTACACCAACCAATAATATTATGACGTGTGGCAGAGAGAGAAACTGGATAAGGGGGGTGTTGGAGCCCCTGGCCCTGGTGTGGAGGGGCTCCAGTAGGGGCTCCAGCGAATTTTTTTTTATTTTTTTATAAATATATTCAAACAACGTATTATTAAAAAAACTCATAAATTATTAAAAAAAACACACATTAATAAAAAAACACATTAATATCTAAAAATAAAATAAAAATTAAAGTACTAAAAAATAACATTATTCTTATTCTTCGGCTTGGTCTTCTTCGATCAACCTCTTTCGGATACGTTCCTTTTGCTTTTCCATTAGCATTTGATCGACCGGATTTAGGTTACTGAAGTCTCTAGTAAGAAAGTCCAAATCTCTCATTCGACTTTTTTCCCTTTTGTCATTAGAGACCACCTCCATGGTTTTGTTGAATTTATTGAGGGATTCAACAAGATTGGCGATGTTTACGGCTTCCCCCTCAGCCGGTTTTTTCCCCTTGGCGTCCCTTCCCAATGGCCGCCTCCTCGGCGGTGAAGACGTTTCCTCCTCTGCAATGTTTAGGTCGAATCCAACGCGGTAATCCGACCGGTTGAAGTGCTATACGCTCCAGACGAACTAGTTTTAGTCCGTTTCGCCCTTACTTCCGCATCAAAGTCCGGCGCCACCAACTCAACCCACTTGGAACACCTTTTCAACCTCTCCCACAACAATAAATCGTCCCACGTCTTCACCATCCCATACCTCCGCAAACACTCCTGCTTCCACTCTTCGACCGTGAAATTGTAAACCGCCAAATCATCACTGCCACTTGGTCTCATACGACCGCTGTTCCTGTTGAAAAGATTAGTAAACAAGCCGACAAATTTTCTGATTTCGGACCACCGACCCGAAATCATATCGGCGTTCCGCTCTGTACTCCCAACGAGCATGTAGAACGTCTCCCTAACCTTTGTCCAAAAAATCTTGCTCTTTTGGTAGTCGGCTGCAAAATGAATAAATAAATTAGATTTCCATTTAACTTTTTTATTTAACTTTTTTATTAAAAATCATTTTTAAAAATGTTAAAACAATTACCGCAACGCCGATCCTCAGAAATGACTATCCAAGCCCGACACAAGGCTTCCTTCTCATCCGATGACCACGGAGTGGCTTTCCGTTTCGTCCTCGGAGTCGAAGCCGGTCCCGACCCGTCCGTTGCAACTTGTTTTTTCCGGTGGACGCGTCTTTTTGGTCCCGTAGCTTCACCGTGTGATTCTTGTGTCTCTGGAACAACAAAGTTAGGAGACGGTTGTGTGTTGGATGGTTGAAAGCCGGATGATTCTTGCGGCTCCGAATAAAACATCGGTTGGTGCGGTGACGACCATAAATCATCGTCAAGATAATCTGAATCAAGGTTTGGGTACCAATTTCCAGCCATTTTTTTAAAAAAAAGTTGAGAAGATGAATTGATTTTGGGTGAAGGTTTGAAGTTTTGGTATAAAAATGGGTGAAATGGGGTATAATTATATAGGAAAAATAAATTTTTTTTTGGGTTTGTTCGGCTCCCAACGGTCAAAAAACCCTCAAATCCCGTGCAGCCCTCTCTCTTCTCCCGCTAACCGGCTCACGCCTGCATTGTTTTTCGCGTTAGCGCCCCGTTAGCGCCCCCGCTAGCGCCTGGTGGTGTGGTGTTAGCGCCTGGGGACGCGAGCGGAGGGGCTCTAGCGCCCCCGTTGAAGCCCCACACCCCTCAGTCTAATCTACTATTTTAATGTTTTGAAAAAATATAAAGAAAGAATAATAAGTACTTGACATAAAAGTTAAAAGTCATGATTTTTATTCAACCAACCATTTGCTCACACATGTCGACCCTCTTTTCGCCGTAATCGGTACATACGTTATTTTCATGTCATGTCATCATATGTATAATAATATATATCATGCACTTCAAATCGGTTTTGAATTCAATAATTGATCATATCAATTCATACTCTTCAGTTTTAACTGTTTAAATTATAGAACCGTCCATTTAAATAAAAAGGATCGTTTAATATATATTTTTTTCTTATTTTTGGACGGCTAATGTTACATTACCCTTACCAACTCATCAACTTAAACATAAACTACTTCTTGCTAGAGAATGAACCCAAAACCGACCACCTGAGAGGCTTGAAGGGTTAATATATAGTTCATAAGTGAAAGGGCTAAATGGTTAAACCGAGAAATAAAAGGGTTAAAGATTATGAGTCGGTTTCAAAATTAAGGGGAATGTTGAAAGTTAATCTTGAAAGAAGTTAAAAAAAAAGTTAAAGGAGTTAAGTACAAGTTTAGTTAATTAATTAGTATTTTAATGTTTTAAATTATCTAGTTCAATTTAATTAGTAGAGATAATGTTAGTATCTTAATCTTAAATATATATAAATGAAAGCTCCCTAAATTCTCTCAAGCCACCCGATTGTTTTATTCTTAAATGAATGTCTCTCATCCATTTGATCCGAATTCATGGATATGAGTCTCACCAAACCTAGATAACCTTTAAACGGGTTATAACATCTCATTATATTAAAAATTAATCTCATCAAATATTTATCAAATATTTGATAAGAGAAAATCCTATAAAATAAGGATATACTAAAAATTAATATACATTTAAAAAAAAAAGATATTATTTATACTTAAGAAACAATTATATAGTAAAAAATAAATAAATAACCGAGTCAGTCTCACTAAACCCAGATAGTTTTTAAGCCGGGTATAACATCTTATTTATTTATGAAACTCTTTTATCATTAAATCTTAAGTATATTATTAACTTTCTTACAATAAATAAAATTAATTTCTAAAAAAATATTTAAATATTATAAACGAATAATGTAAAACAACATATGAGAATGTAAATAAATTACAATACATGTTACGCACAAAAAAAAGGAAAAACAAAGAAAAAAGGAAAAGAAAAGAAAAACTATAGAATTAACAATCTTAACCTTAAATATATATAAACGATACCTTTAAAAGCTTTCTAGTTGTTTTTTACGTTCTCTCAAGCCACCATATTGTTTTATTTGTGAATAAAGACTTCCCATGCATTTGAACCGAATTCATGGGTATAAGTCTCACCAATCTCAGATAACCTTAAACGTGTTATATCTCATTATATTAAAAATTAATATCACCAAATATCTGATGCAAAAATCCTATAAAATAGAGATATACTAAAAACTAATATCTAATTTTTTAAGAAAATTATATTCTTTATATTAAGAAACAATTGTATAGTAAAAAAAAAATAAGCTAGTCATGGGTCTCACCAAACTCATAGCTTTTAAACAGGTTATACCATCTAATTATTTGTGAAACCCTTTCATCATCAAACCCTAAGTATATTATTAACTTTATTACAATAAATAATATTAAAATCCAAAAAATTATATATAAACATTAGAAACTAAAAATAAAAAATAACCCCGTAATACGAGGGTTAAAAACTAGTTAGATTATAATTAAAGAAGTATTTGAGTAGGATTAGTATGGTTGTTTTAGTATAAATAGACGGTAAGTAATTGTAAGTGTGGTTTTTTCTTTTTTGATAATATTGAAAGAGTCGTGGTGAGTTACCACAAAGTTACCAATGTTCATTTTGCTCGATCTAATTAATTCCAACAAAGTGCACCTACAGCGACAGAATTTGTATATAACAGGAATTTTCATTCCCCGGTTGGGTTTTAAATAATACTAACTTTTGTTTTAACATTTATACAAAGTTGTTTCAAGTATAGAGTTAACTATATACTAATCATATGACAAAAGGCTCAAAAAAGAACTACAAAACGAGCAAACGAACCAACAAACACAATTATCAACGAGTTCAAATCCGGAAGAGTTTGTGACAAACAAAAGTCATGTCTAAAGAAACCTAGTAGGAACATACTCGTTAATCCTAAGAGGAAAGCTATAAAATTCTTCGTTTCTACTATCGCCTTTCTTATGCTGAAATGGATCCCACCATGGGACTCCTCTCTCGTCACGTGCATGGTGCGGGTCTAGTGTATTATCTAATATCATCCCCACTATCAACGCCACCATAGGAGCCGAAGCAAATATTGTGTTCAATGCATCATCAAACTGCCCATGCATCCGTTTCAAGTTAGAAAAACAATAATAATAAAAAGAAGTTCAAAATATGTTAAAAGGTAACCGTTGTGGTCATAATCCATACCCATCCACCACCCGAGTGCACGGGCCCATGACCCGTGTTGCCATTCGTGTTAGCCACGAAATATTGAGGTATTGATATTCCAAGAAATAGAGATAGTCCCATTATGTAGATGTTCCTCATTGAATTATTGTTTGTAAATTGAATAAAAGTGACCCCAACAGCAGCTGTAAGAAAAAAGTTAAGAAATGCCGAAACGGTAAAAAGGTAAAAAAAAGTTAAAAAGGTCAAAAACTCACCTACGAGTCCGTACAAGACACAATAAATGGCCGCAAATATTGGGAGAGGAATCGATGCAAAGAAAGCTCCAAACTTTCCTGAAAAGGTATAACATGTTTTTCGTGTAAGACATAATAAATGAAATAAAAAGAAAGAAAAGATTATTGAAGAATAGTGCACACCGAATATGGAGAAGAAGAACATAAAGATTGTTGATATTTGAACCACTCTTCGACTACCCACATGTGTTAATGCAAGAAGACCAACATTTTCACTGTATTACAAGAATTAAGCGTGTCACAAAGTAAGCATCTTGATTCTTGACGATTGGTAAAATAAAGACGCAAATTCTTACACTGATGCATTTGTGCCAGCGATTGAACCAAATATTCCATCAAGCAGCTGGCCAACACCCTGCAGGATTATTAAGTAAAACAAAAACAATCTATTATTTTTTTTGAGGGGACAAATAATAACTAACAAAGAAATAATGAATGGGTGTGAACCTGTAGACCGATGCTTCGACTGAGAACGTGTGCTGGAGGAGGTGTAGCACCCGCGAAACGTGATGCAGCAATAAAAGTTCCAGTTGACTGCACGAAAAGCAATATTAATATGTAAATATAAAAACCAAATATAAAGTAAACATTATGATGTCTATATAACATTATAACGAAAAAAAACATTGACGTGGCAAAAGGGTCGTCGGGTAACGAGTTAAAATGAGTCTGTTTCAAAATACATATTTTCTTAGTAAAAACCTTTTCCATTTTTTAAAATATTAAATAAATCCTTAATGAGAAAAATATAAAGCATACCTCTACTGTTGTTACAAGAGCAGCTCCCATCATTCCGAAAACATGGCTTGCTCTGAATATAGGTGTGCCCCATTGAAAAGGATACGGGATCTTAATCCTATATACAGTTAACACAAGTTTATTAGAGTTTAAAAAAGGTCAACCAGTTACTTTTTGGAAAACAAGCACTGTAAGCGTTTCTTGGGATATGTAACTTTTACCATGGAGCAGATGACATAAGGTAAGAACGATCAGTCCTGCAACTGCGTTTTGTTGCATCCCCGACATTATTATACGCACCGGCTGCGGTGAGTATGGCTGCAAAAGCCCAAATGAGCGCAATACACACGAGCAATGCAAATCTTTCAAGAATTGGATGTGCAGCTGGATGTAGGCGTTTCATGTACTACATCGTATAAATATGTTAGTAGAAAGTATTTTGACTATAGAAAGTCAAAGTCAAACTTTTGCGATTCCTTTCGGTTAATAGATACCTGTTGAAGGACAACCAAAAACACAAGCATAGGCAAGCCAATTTCGACACATGTTGCCAGCTGTATATAGTAAAAGAGATTAAACGAGTTCACTTATTTAAAAAAAGATAACTTTATGAATAACAAGTTTAATAAATGAACAATATATACCTGTGGAAAACCCCTCCCAAATAGCCCGAGGCCAACTACACATACATAAGGAACAACAATAAGCGGGCTAAGTAGCCTGCACAAACATGAAAACAATTGGCAAAACTTCAACTTTACAGAATAAAATAATATTAAAAAAGAGAGATTGATTAAAGATAATATTACTTCGTGAATTCTCCCCACGCTTGGCTAAATCCAAGAAGCATGTTGATAAACGATGAAATTATCAGGGATCCTTGAATAGCTCTCATAGTGTGCAGAAACCTCTATCATTTACATAATAAAATCACCACTCGTTAAGATAAATAAAACACAACCCGATCAGGAATAGTTATATACCTCGTGCTCAGATGAGAAGTCTTCGTCTCTAAAATCGTTTATGATTGACAAAATGGCTAAAATATAAGCAAACGATGGTCCCATAACCGTAGGAAGCCTAGTACCAAATAACGCTTGCAAAAGAGTATTCAATCCCGACATGAATAGAACTGCCTGAATTACACGAGCCTTATCACCCTGTATAGCCCCAAAGAAACAAACTTTAGTTAAAAATATGATTCAATTTGAACCTTTTGTAAGTGTTCTAAATTTTAGAAGATTATTATTAATGACTCACAGGGTCACCGCCCATTCGAGGAACAAGAATGGAAGTGATCATCACTATGCTTCCAAGCATTACTATGTAGTGTTGGAATCCCAGTATAGCAGTTTGTGCTGCATAATTTCAAACAACCAGATAAAATATACGAGTAATTACAAGAAATACAAAATAAAAAAATTTCCGAATTCCTGAAGTTAGACAGTTTGCATATGATCATTGATATAATTCTTATGTGAAATCCTCTATTTAGAGCTATTTTAGTACTTTATGGAAGGTTTTGTATCATCAAAGCTATGCACTTTATAGCCTCCATTAATGAACACTATAAAGTGCAATTTTAAAAGTAGTTTTTTTTTATATTTTATTAACTAATCTGAAGCTTAAAATTAGTTTGGCTTAATCTAAAAGTCAAACAGGTCAACATCAAACTGTATCTTCATCTTTTCTTCTTTAAGCTTCTGCAATAACTAGCCAAGACTAACAAAAAGTTGCAAATTATAGAATTTCACACAAACAATCAGAATAAAAATCCATTCTTTTTAAAGAAAAAAAGAGGGTTCATAAAAAGATCCAAAAAGGGTAAAAGAAACACACCTTTCAAATCCAAAAAAAGGCAAAAAAATCAAAACTTTAATTAACTTTTTCAAGAAAACTTTTTTTCAAGAAAACCCATAAACAAAAGATTAAAGATTCAAGATTCATAAAGACTATGCATTTATAACTTATTAAAGAGTTTAAAACAAACCCCATGAAGGATTGGAATGGATGCAGTAGTTGAGCTGCAGAAGTTGTTCAGCAGGTGGGTATGCCGGACCTCTGGCGACACCCAGCGGTGGCTGGACGGCGGGTGGCGGTGGTGCCGGAGCTGGTGGCTGTGGGTGGTCGTTTTCCACCATGATCTAGTGAATTTGGAGTCTGAAACTGGAAGTGAAATGAATCTTGAAAGTGTAAGAAGTGTTCAAAGGGTTACTTGGAAAGAAGAGATGAGTAGAGTAAATTACAAGTGATTAAAAAAAGGAATAATAATAATAATAAGTGAAAGTTGGGCGGTGAGGAAAACCAGATCATTAGCATGTTCAAACAATAAAAATAATGTGTCCTGGTAGAGAAATGAGGCATTGTCTGTGGGGATAAGCTCATGACCATACTGCCATGGTTTTGATATTAATGGGTCATGATCTATTATTACTTTTATTATTCTTATACATGATTGGAACAAAGATAGTAGCAAATAAGGAAACTTGGGCTCACATAATTATATTAAAAAAAACACATTTGTCTTTAATATTTAATGTTTTTATAGATATGATAATGAACCGGACATTAGACTGTTTACTGATCATATCTGTTGAATATTATGGGAGGCGGCTAGGGCTAGCCACGCCAACTTGATAGGCACTAAAATGGCTACGCGTTTGCCATTGAGGGATGCCGACCATCTATTCACCAAGCTTCTTGTCAGGAGAAATGGATGCTTTTAACCGTTGTGATTGTCGTTTTCAAGAATGTAGTCGTTGCTACATTAGAGAAAATAATTTAACCTTTATGAAAACCATTAATTTTATAATTTTCACCACGCAAACCTTCTACCAACACTCTCCATAATTTTCACCACGCAAACCTTCTACCAACACTCTCCGTAATTTTCATTATCTAGTCTTATTTTCTTATTTAAAACATGAACCTAAAAGACTAAAACATAAAATTTAACCTTTATGAAAACCCATTTATTTTATCGTTTTCATCACACAAACTTTCTACCAACTCTTTTTATATTCTTCATTCTCTCGTCTTATTTTCTTATTTAAAACATGAATCTAAAAAACTACAGCATAAACGTCTTTGATCTAAACAACCTGTTTTTAATGAACCTTCTTATAAGCAACTAGGACCCAAATGTAACACCCCAACTAATGATGGATTTTACACCTAGGCGGAACATTGATTGTTCTTAGCTTGTAGGCACTATTAATGTGAATACTATTTAATTTATTTTATTAAATCATCATAATACACAAACATTATTCATTACTAATAACCAAAAAGGTCCAACTAGTTTCAAATCATACTTTGACCTCGAGCATGTTTAAAATAATATATTGTCATTAATTAAGTTGGTGAGAATTCATAAGTTTGTATATATATAATAGAGAAAATTCCAATTTGCCTCCCTGCGATATATCGTCGGGACACAGAATAGCCACTGAAAACTAATTTGCGCATTTTGCGCACCTGTATTTCTCCGGCGGGTTCTTCTGACTCCTACCGTCAGTTGACTTACCGTTGACTCGTTAAAAATAAGCAAAATTACTATGTTACCCTTGCACCAGAATTATTAATACTCTCCTCCTCTTTCCCCGTATTATTTATGGCTGTCGTTTCCCGTATTATCTCCGGCTTGCTCCGTTCTTCATCGATTAACACCGGATGTCTCAATCCAAGTCTAGTCGATACTCCTCGGGGTCACCTTCCAAGCCTTCTCGTGTAGACGACTGTTGTGTGAGATGCCCATGTGGTGCCGGGACATGTTACCGGATATCCAGGACCGATGCAAACCCGGGTCGTCGATTCTTATGCTGTGTAAGTGTTTAATTACTCACGAATTAGGGTTCTAGTCTGTTAATCGATGATGATTCCAGCTGTCGTTTGTCTTAGGTCAATTTTAGGGGTAATTATTCTAGTCTGTGAATCAAATTAGGGTTGTTTGTTTGTTTATATATTTAGTCTGTTACAGAAGGGGAGCCGCGGATGGCTAAAATGGGCTGATGATCCCACATGCCCTAGTTCTGAAAAGGTAATTCAAGCAATGATGAAGATGATGAACAAGAAAGATGAGTGTGCAAGAATGAAAACCAAAGAAGTAACAAGCTTGAAGATGTTGCTAGGAATTAGTTGGTTTTTGTTCTTTGTTTATGTTTGGGTTTATTGATTAGTTGTTAACATTGTATTTTTAGTATTGGATAATGTAATCTTTGTTGTTGTTAATGTAGTTTATGTTAAATGTTTAGAGTTTCTTGTTTCATATATTTACTTTAAATCTTTGTTCCACATTATCAGTCATGTTGCAGCCATGATGAAACTGAGAAGGATGAAAATGAGAATGTTGAGTTTGGGAAGGATGTACCACACCATATTGTAACTTACCAAGTATTCCAACCAATAAACTTTTACAAAATTTAGAAACTTGAATGTCATCGCCGTAAGTTATTTTCCCCCCTTCGTATCTTCGCTGCCCCTCGTTAGTGAAATACCCTCCATGGAAAAGTTTTATGGTGAACGCATGTGAGTAATTTTCACCTATAACAACCGATGCTCAGCCCGTTAACAACAATCAATAAAAAAACGAAAATGTTGTGCAGACAGTAAAAAGTAAACGTTACCATATCAGGTCGTCCGGGTCACAATCATCACTGTCCTCCTAATAGAATACGAACCCGCCATTGCGACTTGTGAAGATGTTAAGTACGATTAGAAAAATCCAGGGGTTCAGGATGTAAGATTGGCAACGAATTGAATTTCTGGTGAAAAATGCCCTAATTCGGGGGTTATAATGGTTCAGGGGAGAAAAAATGTGCAAAGACGACTTTACCCTTCACCTTTAACGGTCAACGGTAAGTCAACTGACGGTAGGAGTCAGAAGAACCCGCTGGAGAAATACAGGTGCGCAAAATGAGCAAATTAGTTTTCAGTGGCTATTCCGTGTCCCAACGATATATCACAGGGAGGCAAATTGGAATTTTCTCTATATAATATGTAAAGAAAACAATTCACCATGATGTACTATTTCAAGATAATGTAAATGGAAAATCAATAGATGAAAATTCATGTACTTTTTTACGCAAAGCTAAATTACTAAAGAAATGAATCTCTTTTCAACATAAAGTCAAATTATTAGGAGGCGCCACCCGCAAGTAAGTCCCGTCGGACCCTCTTACTTAGAGTATGTGTAGTCTCTTCCACTATAAACATATGCGGATTTAGCCTTATGTTAGGATGGGCCAAGGCCCATCGTAAGTTTATTGTTGGGTAAGCAATTCTTCACCAAGTATATATATTTTTTAAACATTTTAGCTAAAGGCCCACCGTAGTTTTGTAAGTGGGTGTTTGTAAAATTGGGTAATTCTATGATGGCCCGGAATGTATTAAAGAAAGTTATCAATGTTTTTAACTTTGACTTCTTTGTTATATTGAATAGAATTTGAATCTTACCAAGAACATAACATTACGTTTTCTAACCATCCATGCATTGGCTATTACAATTTACTTTATTATAGGATAACTACTAGCTTTCGAATACGTGTATTACATGAGTTTTTTCAAATGATCGAAATTTAGGTATTTAATCATACGTATTTGTGGATTTTCTTTTGAATTTATAGATTAGTTTTAATATTATCACACACACGTACTTCAAATGATACATTTAAATTTTAAATTTTTCTAAGATTGAAATAATGTTTTAAGGTGGCATAAAATCAGATTTTGGTGATTACCTAAACATATTAAAAATGTATATGATCAAATACGAATGTAAGTTAAATAGTGTTTTACAAATTGTAAGATTATAATTATAAATTTTGTAATTATTCAATGGAATTTGAAGTATACACATAATTAACTAGCTATTATAAACATAAGTCACTAATTATTATACGATAATAGTTTGTAAATCATTACTTAACCAATTTAATAATTTACTGTTTGATTTTAAACTTATTATAGATATTCAATGGTTTATATGTTTTTTAAAAAGCCAAACATTATATTTTTAATAGTAAAATTAGAGGTAACTAGTGTTATACCCGGCGTGTTGCGCCGGACAGGTTGGTAAACCCGGACGGATAAACTAAAACGTTGTTGGTCCCTAACGTTGAGGCGGTAAGTCGACATAAATTCAGTCGGTTTCTGTTAAGTATGTCATGATACCGGAAATAAAAACAAAAAATAAAACAAAAACATATAAAATTTGAGGTGTGATCAATTGAGTGGCGCAGTCGGTAACACTTGGGCGTTGGAAATATTTGCGCGTTGTCAATCCCGAAAATTGAGGCGGTGAGTGTACGCAAATTCGGCTGATTTTCCGTCACATTGGTTACGAAATCGAAATTAAAACAACATGCAGTGAGTCTACGCGAATTCGTTCGGTTTTCGTGATGTTTATCATAGTACGGAACTAAAATAAAAAAAACAAAATTCAAGGACTAATACGGTGCCGCCAAGTGGCCCAATCAACACTTAGTGGCACCAAAATTTATAATTTCTATATATAATAGGGGCAACTCTATAAAATATTAACCAAGTTTTGAAATTGTTCCAATCAAGTCACTAATAAAATCTTTTGTTCCAATCAGGTCACTAAAGTTTTCTTTTTGTTCTAATCTTAGATATTTTACCTGGATAGCAGGTCATGTAGGTTTTTTTATTTTTAAATAGTTTAACATTGCAAAATATTTTCAAAAGTTGAGAAAAATAATTTTTAAATTGCGAAAAATTTGCAAAAACAAAAAAAAAACAAATGATTTTTTTTTGTTGCAATTTTTCACAATTAAAATATTTTTTTTTACCAATTTTTATTAATTTCTTCAACTTTTAAAAAATATTTTGCAATGTCAAACTAATCAAAAGTTAAAGAAAAAAAACTACAAACCTGCTATTCAGGTAAACGATATAGGATTAGAACAAAAAATAAATTTTAGTGACCTGATTGGAACAAAAGATTTTATGAGTTACTTATTTGGAATAATTTGAAAACTTGGTTGCTATTATTGTGACAATCGTCAATTCCAGGTTAACTCCGTTAACTCAACTCCGTCAATTCAAACTTAAGATCATTGAATCTATAACGCACACTTCATTACATTTAAACTAGGGTTTAAATGACGCTTAACACTTACTACATGTGTAGTCTTTCGGGAGTTGCACCGAAACGCAAACGAGTTGACGCAAATGATTGGTGAATAAACGAAAAACGTCAAAACAATAATTATGTGATAATTATGTGTTAAATTTATGTGTTATGTGATAACATGGTTATAAACGTTAACTCAAGACGTAAACTAGTTATTTAAGTCAGAAAAACAACAATTGAAAGCGGAGGGGCCAAAGTGTAACATAGTATTCTATAAATATATCATTAACAACCAAACCCTAACTTATTATTATTCTTCTCCCTAACCCCGATCGGAAACCCAAGCCCCCTCCCCTTGGCTGCCGTCGACATACACTCACATATACACCATCAATTCAAGCTTGTGATTGAAGAATTAGGTGCTAGGAAGGTATAATCGATTATCCTATACATCCTTATTACTTGATTTTGATGTTTAATGGGTTAATTGAAAACCCTAGCTGCCGATTTCATGTGTACATATAACCAATATGATTGTTGTTGATTTGTTAATGATTTGATAACTAGATTGAATATTGCTACACGTTAATTGTTGTGTCTTTGATTTGAGTTCAAACAAAAACCCTAATCATGTATGTAATGTGTAATTGATGTGCATGGATGGTGTTTATGGAGTCTAGAGTGTTATATGAATGCATGATAGTTCATAGATTGTTAATATGTTGATTTTGGATGCAAACAGTTTCTGGACAGAATGTGTTATTGATGTTTAAGTGACTGTAACGAAGTGTAAATGTGAAAATTGGTTGAGATTATTGGTACTACAGTAAACTAGGTTGAGTCTAGTTTCTATAGAGTATAAATTTGTAATTTTTGGACAAGTAAAGGTTAACTTTTATGATTTTACAAAAACGTTGTGCAAAGCTGAGCTGTTAGACCTGCTGGTAGGTTGTTTTGTAAATGTTATATCTCATGAACTACGAGACCAATTGGGTTGGTTCCACTTCTGGAAGTTGACTTATTGAGTTAGGAACCTAACCCAAGTGGTCTTTCATTTATTGGATTTTTCGTTTAACGGGAATTGCAAATAAAATTCTGTTACGCATGAATTTGATTGTTATGAGTTTGCTGTAATGATTTGATGATTGTGAGAAAACTATGGGGAATAAAAATATAATAAAATATGTTCTGGAAACCTAAGACATATATGCTTCTGTGATGATTTTTGGTAAATTAATTGAGATGCTATGATCAGTGGAATAGTACAATCTTTCAAGTAGAATTTCTGTCTCGGTGAAACTAGCTGCTGAGTTTTTGTGAAAATGCATGAAACATGATACTTGCTAAGTTAATTATCGTGTTTTGACCAAATTGCCCTTGAGGGGAATGATTGCAAGTTAATTATCGTGTTTTGACCAAATTGCCCTTGAGGGGAATGATTGCAAGTTAATTGTCGTGTTTTGACCAAAATGCCCTTACGGGGAATAATAGCTAATTGATTGTAATGATTTGACCAAATTGCCCTCGTGGGGAATAGTTGCTAGTTAATTGTTATGTGTTGACCAGATTGCCCTTACGGGGAGTAATTGCTAGTGATGTACTCTATGAATACGTGAGACGTAAATAATTGCTTACACATGTAACGTATCACAAATACACTTGTTAAAGTCACACACGATTCACAAACGAAACACGAAACATGTTATGTGCATAGGTATTATGTGCCGGGTCTAGAGACTCGATAATATTCCGACACTTAGAAAAATCTCTTTATTGTTTTAGAACGCTAGAGAGAGTTTTTCTGTGACGCGCATCTTGGTGATTTAATTTGGGAATTTCTTCGCAAACAGTGAGTTTCACTTTCCCCTTTTAAACTCTTTAAACGCTTTTCTCTTGGGGGAGATAACATACTCCGAACGCATTTTAGATTTTGTTAATATAGATTATATATCACTTGTAAAGACTAAGTGGCAAACGCGTAAACTAAAGTCCTTTATAACATCGAACCAATATTTGGATAATAGCGAGTCACTGTTGAGTAGCACTACTGGGTTTGACAAACCCCACCCAACGCTAAACTCGATTGGAGGTCGAGCGGGTGTAATCTTGGCTAAACACATACCATGGTCTGGATGACCCGGTGGCAAGGCAAATTGATAAACAGTCAGCTTCGGTGTCGAACACTTAGTAATACTTGCTTTATAGGCTAGCTACCTATAGATATATAATTGACATAACACTATCTGGTAACGCAAAACGCTGTAACGCAAAACGCTGTAACGCAAAACGCTGAACGCAAACGCTAAACGCTTTATTTTATATAATCTGTGAACTCACCAACCTTGTGTTGACACTTTTAGTATGTTATTCTCAGGTAGCCGAGGCGGGCGCGCGGGTTAGGAACATGCATTGATTGAAAACGCTTTTGTTATGCAAACTTATTTTTAAAGGTTATCTTTGGTTTTAAGTCGTCCTGCGTGACGCAACTTTTGGTTAAAGGTTTTTACGCTTCCGCATTTAATTACTCGTAAACGTTTTCATGGTTTTGAAACTTTGTTTTATGGTTTGATTATAACTGATGATTCCGATCCTGTTAGTTCACACCCTCTGACGGTAAGACTCCGTTAGTGGATTTTGAGGGTGTGACAGATTGGTATCAGAGCCATAGGTTATAGCGAACTAGAAGCTGCATGCATACTAGACTATAACCGCGACGACCCATTAGTTATAATGATACGCACAGCATAGGTTTGTGTAGTCTTGTAATCTTATCTCTTTATCTCTTTCACTTATACACGCGCGCATACACGGCTTACCTGTAGGAATGTCGACGCCGCCACCCTCATCCTCATCTGATACGATGACTCATGCTCATGGGAAGGAACCACAGATACCTACCGCATCGCCACCCCGAGTAGTCCCGGAACTCGAAGCTCCCGCACCGAAGAGGTACCGCCTATCCGGAGGCATATACGAAAACGACGTTAGCTGGGATTGGTACCCTAACATGATTAGACGTATGGTCTATCGCGAACAAGTTCCCCCGTTACCTCACCCGAACCATCCTGCTTATCCCAACACCCTACCACCCATAACCGAACCTGTAGAGCGAGTTCTCGCAGCTGTTGTTTCATGCTTGGAGCGTGACGTGGGTTACATTCGTTAGAGCGAACATTTCCGGACTGTTAAAAGACGGAACCGAGACTAAGGAGGAAATTGCCCGCATGGCAGCGGCAATGAAGGAAATGCAAGAGACTAGTGATCAACAGATGAAGATCATGAGAAAGATGCAAGCCGAGATGATAGACTTGCAAGAGCAACTCCAAGTAGCAAGGACCCGAACCGAGATGGCTTTAGAGCGTTGCGATGTCTTACAAATGCAAATTGCTCAGAACGCAGCCGAACCTGAGGCAGAGCCCGAAGAGGGACCCGAAGAAGATCCCGAAGAGGAGCCTGAGGAGGATCCCGAGGAAGATCCCGAGGAGGAACCCGAAGAGGAACCGGAAGAAGAACCGGCTGAGCCAGAGGCACACTCAGAGGTGTCCTCAGACGATGTGCAAATGTGCAAATCCTTGGATTGGAACTGGCTAACGCGATGAACTGGGAGGAGTTCCAAAACATGATGCGAGAGGAGTACTGTCCGAGAGAGGAGATTTCGAAGTTAGAGTCAGAATTTTGGTCACTGAAGATGGTGGGCTCAGAAATTGAAGCCTACACTACCCGTTCTCACGAGTTGGCTGTGATGTGTCCGCGGATGGTGGATCCGCCGAGTAAGAGGATTGAGATGTATATAGATGGGTTAGCACCGCAGATTCAGGGCATGGTGACGTCTTCCAGACCAGCCACGATTCAACAAGCGATCCGTTTAGCTCACAAACTGACGGATCAGGCTGTGACCCAAGGTGCGTTACAACCTAGGGGTTCAACCACTAAAGCCCGTGACAACCCGAGTAATGACAACCACAGCAACAGCAACCCGAGCAGCGGAAAGAGGAAGTTTGACAACACCAGATCCTCGTCCTCGAACCTCCCACCGCAACAACACTACCGTAAGCCCGAATTCACTCGGAGCTTTAACAATCAAAGTCACAACAACAATAACAACGGTAGCGGGCAGGGTTCGAGCGGATATGCTGGGAAATATTCGAAGTGCAATAGGTGCAACTATCATCATGTTGGCCCATGTGACCGTGTCAAGTGTCAGAGATGCGGAAAGATGGGTCACCAGGCGAAGGAGTGTAGAGGAGACCTTGCGGCAAAGGGTGCTCCTAAACCACCTATGACGACGAAGGGATGTTTCGAGTGTGGGCAGGAAGGTCATTTCAGGAAAGATTGTCCCAAGCTGAAACAGAACGACAACAATGGAGGTAGTGGAAGTGGCAGTAGTGGTGGAAGCAATGGCAAAGGAAGGGCTTTTGTAATTGGGTCGGGTCAAGCCCGCAATGATCCGCACGTGGTGACTGGTAAGTTCCCTGTGAACGATTGTTTTGCTTCTGTATTGTTTGACACTGGAGCTGATAGGAGTTTTGTGTCGAAAGCCTTTAGCCAACTCTTAGACTTAACTCCAACTCCGTTAGAAGCTAAGTTTCCTGTTGAATTAGCTGACGGTAAGACTATAGTAACGACTCATGTACTTGCGGGATGTAAGTTAAAACTGTCAGGTCATGTCTTTGATATCGACCTTATTCCTTTTACGCTTAGTAGTTTCGATGTCGTGGTCGGCATGGACTGGTTATCCGAGAACCGAGCGGAGATTATATGTCACGACAAGGTAGTTCACATTACTACCCCTTCCGGCGAGATCATTTCGGTCCGAGGTGAGAGAAGCGGCATGATCACCAGCGTCATTACCCTCATGAAGGCGCAGAAGTATCTACGAAAGGGTCATCAGGCAATTTTGGCGCAGATTGTTGAGAAACCCGCGGAGGAGAAGCGAATTGAAGATATACCGATTGTGCGCGATTTTCCGGAAGTTTTCCCGGAGGATTTGCCTGGACTCCCTCCTATTCGTCAAGTCGAATTCCAAATCGAGTTGACACCCGGTGCAGCACCCATAGCACGAGCCCCGTATCGGCTCGCACCGGCGGAGCTTCAGGAACTGTCCACTCAGTTGCAAGATTTGTTGGATAAGGGTTTTATCCGACATAGTTCATCGCCATGGGGAGCCCCTGTCTTATTTTCAGAAAGAAGGACGGGACTTTCCGCATGTGTATCGACTACCGGGAGTTGAACAAAGTGACGGTCAAGAACCGTTATCCTTTACCCCGAATTGATGATTTGTTTGACCAACTCCAAGGATCGAGTTACTACTCGAAGATCGATCTGCGATCCGGTTACCATCAGCTAAGAGTGCGCGAAGAGGATATTTCAAAGACGGCTTTCAGAACACGGTATGGTCACTACGAGTTTTCGGTTATGCCTTTTGGCCTAACCAACGCCCCAGCCGTATTTATGGATCTCATGAATCGAGTATGCAAGGCGTACCTCGACAAGTTTGTGATTGTGTTCATTGACGATATTCTCGTCTACTCCAAGAACGAAGCTGACCATGAAGAACACTTAAGGGTAATTCTGGAGTTATTGAAGAAGGAACAACTGTATGCTAAACTCTCGAAATGTGAGTTTTGGCTTCGCGAGGTTCACTTTTTAGGACATGTGATCAACGAGAATGGTATCCATGTCGATCCCGGTAAGGTAGAGGCCATCAAAAACTGGGAAGCACCTAAGACTCCGACTGAGGTGCGGCAATTCCTAGGACTGGCCGGCTACTACTGACGTTTCATCGAGGGATTTTCAAAGATTGCTCAACCCCTCACCGCTTTGACTCACAAAGGCACTAAGTACAATTGGGGTGACGCGCAAGAATCCGCTTTTCAACTGCTGAAAACCAAACTCTGTAGCGCCCCTATTCTAGCCCTTCCCGAGGGAACGGAAAATTTTGAGGTACACTGTGACGCATCGATACAAGGTCTCGGTTGTGTGCTGATGCAACTTGAGAAGGTTATAGCCTATGCCTCTCGACAACTATGGGTTCACGAGAAGAACTACACGACCCATGATTTGGAACTCGGAGCTGTGGTGTTTGCCCTTAAGATATGTTGTCACACCCCCAACTTGGGCCTAGGCGTGTGACTCGATAGTTGGTACCATATTTGTAAATAAATCAGAGTTTCGATTATTAGCGGAAGACTTTATTATAAGGATTAAAGTGGAAAAATATTTACTTTACAAAAGATGGAAACAAGTTCCATTTGTGTTTACTTGTTTTAAGTTTACAAAACCACCATTTAGTTATATTAACATTTAACAAAAATTATCCGAGCCATCGGATTCTTGAGCCTTCGTCCTTTAGCTCTAATCTTGGTTACCTGCAAAATGTTATAAAAATACGTCAGCAACGAATGCTGGTGAATATGCTAACGCGAAAACATTTTCTTTTACTTTGTTACCCCTCGACGGTTACGCATGCCTAGGCCCATCTTGGCTTAGGAATAACAAAGTTAAAACAATATCATTATAAACTTGAGTCTCTACCTAGGTCACCCCTGCAAGACAACGCAGCGTCCCGACGTACTTAGATACCATAAATATACATAAGGTCATTCTCACTCGAACATACTTTGGTTCGGCCCATCGTGGCTGGAGGTCGTGACCAGGCGTGGTGCGATGTGCCCACCGCATTTTACCACATATGTAAGGATCCAGACAAACGTATACTACAGCCTGAGGGCTAGGCTCATACTCTTATTTACAATGTTTTTAGAGACACGTAGTCTCATGTAAAGTTGTACACATAACACATTTGATTTGTTTGAAAACAAGTTTATAAAAGTGGGACGTATTCACCTTTGATCGGGATCGGTTTCCAACACCGTCCTTGCGTAATCTTTCTTGCTATCTCGCACCTATAGTACGAGTATAAATTTTATTAGTCGGATATACAATCCGGCTTAAGACCTTTAGTCTTATTATCTCGATGAACCTTTAGTTCATTTTTACTTTAAAACCTTTAGTTTTAAAAGCAATATTTATAAACCTTTAGTTTATTATAAAAACCCGACGTTTCTTCTTTTCTAAGAAACGTATTCTTTTTCTTTTATTATTTAAGAATACCCTTATTACTTAAATAATATTCACAACAAAGAATACCCATAGTACCGCGACGAGGTCTGATGACGCAGACAGTAGGTCTGCCACGTGGCGTTGTGTCACGTGTTAACACGTGGAGGACGATATGCCACGTGTGGCCACGTTTCGGGACACGTGGCGACTGTTGTGCCACGTGTGGACACGTGGTGAAAAGGTGTCAGGCATGTCAGGCCACGTCATCGCGGTACGTGATGACGTAGGCTCAACGGCGATCGCGTACGCTGTTGACTTCTTCTAGAAATATTGACCAAGCCCCATCGCGGTACGCGATGGGCTTGTCTTTTGTCCCGTCGCGTACCGCGATAGGACAATAAATCAGATTTTTCATTTTTAAACCTTGGAGTTTGGATTTGGCAGAATTAGTCCCTTAACTTTGGAAGTTGACATTTTGGCCCGAAATTTCCGTGATGTTATAGTTGTAAAGACTGAAGTTCTAGATGCTGAAGCGCTTAAAAGGAAACGAGAACATGACAGTTGGTTGTTGAACCTAAAATTGAACTGACAGTGTCTGGAGATCAGTCGAAAGACAAATGAAGCACACCAGTCGGCCCAAGAAAGTCAACAAAAGAAAATTAGAAGTCGAGCTTCCCGCATCTGATGTTTCTAAAATTTGTTGTTGTTGATCCTTCCCTAAAAATAAGATTAAAGTTCAAGCCTTCAAGAATGGAAAATAAAGAGTTGTCTAAGAATTAATCTCGTTGAAGCTCTTGGATCAAGACAAGTACTAAATCTCAAGAAATAAAGGTGTTGCAAAGAACTTGATGAAGGTTCCTGGACATACTCAATCCCAGAGGAAGATTGTAGGGCTAATATTCTATATTAGTATTATGAATGTGTAAGTCTTTCTATTTGCTAATAGTCGGAGTATTATGTACCTTAGTACGTTTATTTGTACCAATGTAATGTAAATATGGAGAAATGTGAACCTTATAAAAGGGCCACTTTACCAATTTCTCCAACAACTCTCATCAACTCACTTTGAAATAAAACCCACTAGGAAATAAAAGAGAGTTTTCTCTCCACTTTCTCTCTTTTGTTTTTACAAACTAAGATCCGAGATCCGAGTGTTGTTAGTGATTTCTGCTAACTAACAACACATACTGATCCGAGTAAGGTTGTTAGATCTATCTCAAGAGGACATACAGAAGTCGAGAATGTCTCGTATCATTTTGCAACTCCAATAGGATATTATCGTAAAAAACTAGGTCAACAGGAGAATCCCTTATGTAAACCGGTGATGTCTCATTTTCGTCATTTTTTATGATCATGTTGTGCAATATCATGCACGCATACACCCCACTCCTAATCTTTTCTATGGAAATAGCCAACACCGGTGATATCTCATTTTCGTCGTTTTTTATGATCATGTTGTGCAATATCATGCACGCATACACCTCACGTTGTGGTGACTTTTTTGAACCCATTTCATTCCACAAAATGGAATATGGAAATACTTTCACAAATGTGGACCAGGCAGGGTAGATTTCGTCGATAAGATAGTATCCATATTTGTATTCTCGCCCGTCTACATGGAATGGACACTTAGATGTCATTCCAATCTGTGTGGTGTGGCATGGGTGATAGTCACAATGTGATGCTTTGATGATGAATCACCGTACTTTACATATCAGAATTTTCATAGATTGGTCCAGAGACATTCGTGACTCTTTGGAAAGAGTAACATCGAGTGATGCAGCGTACTAATAGAGAATGAAGGTTATCACGTTGATTCTTGGAATACCCGTGAAGATCCTTCCTCAAACCCCCAAATTCGACCCAAAAGTCAAGAAATTTGAAAAGATAAAGTTTTTTTTATTCAGTAATTGATCAATGATAAGTCAGAACATTCATAACATATTAATATCTAAAATAGGTTTGGGCCAAAACAAATAGCAAGGCCCAACAACAGCCCAAAACAAAACCCAAAAAGTAGACGAAAAAGACAAAAGTGGCCCAAATGTGTATCTAGAAGCCTTATTTCAGAAAAATAAATGGGATAAGCCGCCTACGGCGGGTTACCACAACGTGGCCACGTTCCAACAGTCGTTTTGACTAATAGCACGCCAGAAACGGGGGCCCGTAGCCCAAGTTAAGCCCATTTTCGTGCAGTCCCCTTTGAAGCGCGATCTTGGGCCTCCAAAAACATCATGACCTAGTCTTCCACACTTGGGCCCACATCATCGAGTCATAAAGATAAAATGTTTAAATTGGTTTGGTATATGTGTTTTTAAACCAGTTAAACTGTTATTAAAGACGTTTAAGACGACTTAGGGTTTTTTTTTTCTGCTTAACGAGATTAAAAAATTTGAAAGTTTTTGTCTTCAAATGGCTATAAAATTTAGGTGGTATCTTAGTTGCGAGACACTTCGAATACTACAATTCAAAGAAAATAAATACACACCGAGATTTTGTAGCAACTTTTGACATGCTCTCATCAGGTGCAATCCAGTTCAGGCTCGGTGGTCAATTCTAAGTATTTCTAATAGTAATATGTTTTGTTGTACACTAGGAGACATACACGTTCTTAGAGGGAATCTGAAATCTGTTCTCCCTCCAAGTATGTTCATATGAGTGCCGCTAACTTTTTTCCCCTCCAAGTATGTTAATTTGTCGAACTTACTTTTTGGGTTTAAGTCTGGCATCGTCACGAATATAACCGATGCTGAATGGATTCGCATTGCCGCAACGCCCGGGTTTTACGAACTATAATTGCCGTTTTATAAAAGTTAATTCTTTCTATCATACGCTATACGAGTGCTACCACTATCCTAGGCGTTTACAATTTTTTTTGTTCGGTTTATTTCTATTGGTGCATGATGTCAGTAGTTCAGTGTCTAGTGTCTGTAATCGCGTTTGTAATATTTTATGTTTTGTATAAGCGAAGTTGCTAACAAGTTCGCTGATATGGGCGAACTTGTTAGTCAAGCGAAGTTAGTGACAACTTCGCCTGAACATGCCAGGCGAAGTTGTCGTGATTATATAAGCCATCTGTTACGGCTTATTAAGAATTAATTCAGTTTTACAGTTTTCGTGTATTTGAGTCAGAGAGAGTCTGTAATCAAGTGATCTTCGTATCACGTGTTTAAGGTTGGTAT
Source organism: Bidens hawaiensis (assembly GCF_021521415.1). Classification (NCBI taxonomy): domain Eukaryota; kingdom Viridiplantae; phylum Streptophyta; class Magnoliopsida; order Asterales; family Asteraceae; genus Bidens; species Bidens hawaiensis. The sequence goes on along the minus strand of NW_027495081.1, from coordinate 74,229 downwards.
ACAACGTGTTTGATTATCGTGTGTTAATCGTATTGTTTTCTATACTCGTAACGTCTTACGTAGGGATTCCGCACCTGCGTAGTACGCGATATCTCGTGTAGATCCGGCTGGGAACCTACAATTGGTATCAGAGCGTTTGCTCGATTGTGTGGTTCGGGATTATCACGCGGGTATAGAAATCGTTCCGTTCGACTATTCGCGGGACGAGTTTTCTGAGTTTTTGTGTCCTACTCACCCCTTACCTTCAAAAACAACCCATAACACCTTCACACACCTCGAAAAACCCAGAAATCTAATCTGCAGAAAGTTCGTGTTCATCAGGCGAAGTTGCCGTCACTGTAAGTAGGGTTTCGGCGAAGATATAAGGTTAAGCGAAGTTATCCACAACTTCGCCTACCTCTTCAAGTTCGCTTAACTTAAGCGAAGTTACCCTCAACTTCGCCTACCTCCCAAGTTCGCTCAACTTAAGCGAAGTTATTCTCAAGTTCGCCAATCCAGCGAATTTAAGAAAGTGAGCGACGTTACAAATTCACGCGAAGTTAAGCTTTAAGCGAAGTTATCCACAACTTCGCCAACAGTGCTGTTTGAAAATAAAATTTTTATTTTCGGATTTCTTTGAGTTTAGAGAAAGATGTCTTCGATAAACATTACTGAACTAGTAAAGATGGAAGTAGAAGCAGGTTCAGCTACAAAGGCACCCAAGATGCTTAAGAAAACGGATTATGTAGCGTGGAAGGATCGTTTTGAACAATATGTCAAGTATCAAGATGCCAAGATGTGGGTGTGTATACAAGATGGTTACATTCCACCTACTACTGAGTATGAAGGTCGTGATCAGATCAAGAAGTACAAAGAGATGGAAGATGAAGAGAAGAAGATGTATGAGGCAGAAAGTAAAGCTCATGCAGCAATTACAATGGCTCTTCCACAAGAGATACTTCACACCTTCCGAAAGTATAAGACTGCTAGAGAGCTTTGGGAAGCTCTTGAAAACCGTTTTGAGGGCAATGTGGGAATTCGTGCTTCGAAGATTAAACTTCTAAAAACCCAATTCTCGGTCTTCAAGTATCTGAAAAACGAATCACTTGATGATATCATCACCAGATATTATCATCTGATGACTGAACTCAGCAACTATTCAATTGCATACAAAGAAGATGAGATTGTTGAGAAGCTTCTTGATGCTCTCCCACCAAAATGGGAGATGTATACTGTGTTGATGAGAGAAGATAAAGACTTTGCTGACTATGACCTTGAGACAGCAGTTAACAAGCTGAGAACGTTTGAACTGAACATGGTACGAAAGGAGACACCTACCGATCAGGTTCAAGATCCGGGTATGTATGGGGCAAAGGTTAACTCCGGATCAAGTTCTAAAACGGAATCATCTGCTTATTACTCTAAGGGAGAGTCAGGCGCGAGCTCAACACATGAGGGACATGTATCTCTCAATATGAACGGTGATGTGTGCTATGTAGCTGGAGGGTCAAATACTTCTCAACCTCAAGCGACCAAGAGTAGTTATTCCCCAAGTGTTTCAAACAACAACTACTCGAAGATGCCCATGAGTGTCAAATCTGCTGAACAGCAGTTTGCTCTCTATGCATCTTTTATTGCTTCGTATGAGAACTACATTCAGGGTAAGATCGTTGATCCTGCAGTTTTGGATGAAGATTATGACCAGATCGATGCTGATGATCTGGAGGAGATGGATCTGCAGTGGCAGATGGCCATGATAGTGAGAAGGGTAAAGAGGTTCATGAAGAAGACTGGCAGGAAGTTTGTCGGAGAGAGGCCAGGGTTTGATAAGTCTAAGGTTCGCTGCTACAACTGTCAGCAGAATGGCCACTTTGCAAAAGAATGCAAGAATGAACGTGTAGAACGCAGTCAGAATAGATCTACACAGCAAAGTGGTAGTGGTAATGACTATAGAGCCATGATTTCCAGACAGAATGAAGAGTACAACTGGAATCTGCATGTTGAAGAAGTATTTGAACAGGCCAACTTGGCAAACATCGAAAATGCAGATAGTGAGAAGGGAACTGGCGAAAATGAAGCGTACATGGCAGATGTAGCAGACCAGCTCTCCGAGGTAAGTACCGAACTCCCTGTACTAAGTGTGAACTTCTGTCTGAACAACTGACAACTCTAACTGATCAGTTTATTAGTTTGGATGCGCAATATAAAACTTTAAAAGAAGATCATCATTTCACTAAAGCTAGAGAAAATAGTTACAAAGTAAAAATTAAAGCTAGTGAAACAGATATTAAAAGTCTTAAAGCAAAGCTTGCTGAAAAAATTAACATGATTGATCTTAGCTATGAAGTTCTAGAAGAGAAAACCAAACTAATAGCTGAGAGGGAAAAACAGATAGCTGATCACCAGGTAAAAGTGGTGGAACTTAACAGGAAACTTGAACAATTCAGAAATTCTTCCGCTATACTTGATCACCTCGTTAGTGATCAAGGGTCTCCAAAAAGGGGAGGAATTGGTTATCATGAAGTTCCACCACCTTTCAATCATAATTACACTTATGACCCTAGTAATAAGAAATCTGTCGATGTTGACTATGGTCAGACAGTTCCAGTTCCAGTTACTGCTAAAAAACCAGAAGTTAGTAAGCATGTTGCAAGTGTTAAAATTTCTGCTCCGAGTCCTGTCTCATCTAACTCGGACAAGTCTTCTGAGTCGTGTGACACAAATCAAGAGGAAGTGTTACCAAAAAGTGGAGAGAAAAAGAAAACATCTGAAAAGAAGTCTCCACTAAACCCGTATGTCCCACCATATGTGAGACAAACAGGCAGTAATACGGCCTCAACACCTAAGATAACTTTTGATAAGAAAGTTGAAAACAGGTGTTGTTTTAGATGTAATCAACAAGGACATCTTGTTGCTGATTGCCCTCTGAAGCAAAAATTCAGAGGTGTGAGGCCTTTAAAATCTGAGGAAAAAGCTAACAGTAAACAATTTAATGATAAAACTAAAAACCCATCGAATTTCAGAAAATGGACTAATCCAGGTTTTCAAAAAGATAGATCTCAGTTTTTCACTGGTAACACCCAAACCATAACTAATAATTCATTTAATTCAAGACGGTTTGGATGGCCTCATAGACAATCCACAAGAAGGTATCCTGTTAGGACTCACAGAAATGATTATAATACTAACTTTGGACAGCCAAGGTACGGGATGTATCGACCCAAGACCAAGAGGTCTTGGGTCCCAAGATTCTAATAATCTGCTTTAATCGTGCAGGAACAGTTGAACAGGGCGGCCAACAATCAATGGGTTGTGGATAGCGGCTGTTCCCGGCACATGACGGGTAACAAGAAATTGTTACACGACTTGAAACCTGTTCAAGGAGGAAGAGTGAGTTTCGCAGGAGAGAGCGGTGGAAAGATCACAGGAATTGGGACTGTGACTAACGGGAAGATGACGCTAGAGAAAGTTAACTTTGTTGAAGAACTGAAACACAATCTGCTGAGTGTTTCGCAGATCTGTGATAAGGATTATACCGTGCATTTCACGAAGAATGAGGCGATAGTGTTGTATCCTGGTTTTAAGATACCAGAGGACTGGATTGTTATGAAGGCTCCAAGAGTGAAGAATACGTATATCATGGATATGAGGTCTACTGAAATGGCCACTGAAGAATCATGTCTTTTGTCGAAAGCGACTGAATCAGAGTCCGAATTATGGCATAGGAGAATGGGGCACATTCATCTTCGTAAGATGAACTACCTTGTCAAAAATGGGCTTGTGTTAGGAGTTCCCTTGAAGAATTTCAACTTCGAAGACAAATGCTTATCATGCAAGAAGGGAAAGCAACACAAGAAATCCCATCACACCAAGAAGGTCAACTCAATAGTCAGTACCCTAGAATTACTTCACATGGATCTCTTCGGTCCCGTGAATGTAAAAAGTCTAGGGGGAACATCGTACTGCTTGGTGATTACTGATGATTTTTCTCGATACTCGTGGGTATATTTCCTGAAGTCGAAGGATGAAACTGTTCAGATGGTAATAAATTTGATTACCAAAGTTGAGAACATTATGGGAAAAAGAGTTAAATACATCAGGAGTGACAATGGGACTGAGTTCAAGAACTATCAGATGGAGATCTTCTGCCTACAGAAGGGGATTGAACACCAATACAGCGCACCGTATACTCCGCAATAAAATGGAGTGGCTGAGAGGAAGAACAGGACTTTGATTGAAGGAGCCAGGACCATGCTGGCTGATTCGAAACTTCCCGTGGTGTTCTGGGCTGAAGCTGTTGCTACAGCCTGTTATATCCTTAATAGAGTGTTAACTGTTAAAAGATTAAATAAAACCTGCTATGAACTAATGCATGGGAGAAAACCCAACTTGAGTGGTCTTGAACCATTCGGGTCCCCGTGTTCGATATTAAAGACCAATTCAAAATTTGGTGGAGTAGCCGACGAAGGAATCTTAGTCGGATACGTTGTTGGGACTCCCAACAGACGGGTCTTTAATACATCGACCAGCAAGGTTGAGGTGGTATGTAACACTGATATCACAAGTTACAAATCACCAAAACCAAGCACGGGACCCGCTGGGGTTTTCGACTATGATAGACTCTTTAAATCTTTTAACATACCTTATCTGGATTTTGCAGAAGCTGAGGAAAGAATTGCTAGGAAGATGATATGCGATGAGGAAGACACTTTGGTGCAAAGACCACAGTATGATGAATGTCAGCCTTCCTCGTCAAATACTGTCAATACCCCTGCTGCCTCTACTGAAGAGGAATTCATCAATCCGTTTCATTCTCAACATCAATCAACCATGGATGAGCTATCTTCGAACTTGGAAGATAATCTAAATGTCAGTTCGGTTCCGACTACGAGAATTCACAAAGATCATCCTTTGGAGAACGTGATAGGTGATCTGTCCGCCGGTGTACAATGAGCACACCTGTGTTTACACAAGCATTAAAGACACGGGCATTATCAACGAATGCTTGTACACCTGCTTCATCAGCCAGATTGAACCAAAGAACTATCAAATGGCTCTTAAGGACAGCTCGTGGGTCGAAGCCATGCAAGAAGAGTTAGCTCAGTTTAAGAAAATGGAAGTATGGAATCTGGTTGAAAAACCGAAGAATGTGCATGCGATAGGCACTAAATGGGTCTTCAAATGTAAGAGAGATGAGAAAGGGGTTGTTATCAGGAATAAGGCGAGGCTGGTTGTTAAAGGCTTTAATCAACAAGAGGGGATTGATTACAATGAAGTATTTGCTCCTGTGGCAAGATTGGAAGCCATTCGGCTGTTTTTGGCATTTGCTGCTCATAAGGAGATGAAAGTTTTTCAGTTGGATGTGAAGAGCGCGTTCCTAAACGGTAAAGTCGACGAGGTTGTGTATGTTGAGCAACCTCCGGGTTTTCCTGACCCTGACTTTCCCGATCACGTGTACAAGCTAAGTAAAGCGCTGTATGGACTACATCAGGCACCTCGTGCCTGGTACTCAACGTTATCCGATTACTTGCTTGAGAATGAGTTTGAAAGAGGTAAGATTGATAGCACGTTGTTCTTCAAGAGAAAAGGAAGCGACTTCCTACTGGTGCAAGTCTACGTAGACGACATTATCTTTGCTGCATCAAAGGTCGCCATGTGTCAGGAGTTTGAGGCCGTCATGAAGAAGATATTTGAAATGAGTGCTATGGGTGAACTAACTTTCTTTTTAGGATTGCAGGTTGATCAGAAGAAAGACGGGATGTTCATTCATCAGACGAAGTATGTCCATGATGTTCTCAAACGCTTCAAGATGGAGGACAGCACTCCATATGATACTCCAGTCTGCGTCAATCACAAATTGGGTGCCGATTCAGACAACGATGCAGACGTGGACCCAACCCAATATCGGGCTATTACAGGTTCTTTAATGTACTTAACTGCTTCTAGGCCTGATATAATGTTTGCTGTTTGTCTTTGTGCACGCTTTCAGGCAAACCCAAAAGAATCTCATTTGAAGGGTGCGAAGAGGATACTGCGTTATCTCAAGGGCAAACCGAAGCTGGGGTTGTGGTACCCGAGAGGAGGAGACTTGGAGCTAGTCGCTTACACAGATTCTGATTATGGAGGGTGCAATCAGAGTCGGAAGTCTACAACTGGTGGATGTCAGTTTCTTGGTGGCAGATTGGTGTCGTGGCAATGCAAGAAGCAGACTTCAGTCGCAATTTCAACCTGTGAAGCAGAATACATGGCAGCATCCAACTGCTGCTCCCAGGTTCTTTGGATTCAACAACAGTTGCGCGACTATGGTCTGAATTTCTCACTTACTCCTATTTGCATTGATAACACAGCTGCTATCTCAGTAACTAACAATCCCGTGAAGCACAGTAAAACTAAACATATTGACATACGTCATCATTTTATACGGGATTGTGCTGAGAAGAAGCTGATTGAGCTCGAAAAGGTTGATACGTTAGATAATTTCGCTGACTTATTCACGAAAGCGTTTGACAAAACTAGATTTCAAAACCTTGTTGAGCTGAATGGGATGATCAATCCCGAGTAACCATGCTTTGTGTTTTTTATTAAAAAAAAAAAAAAAAAAACCGTCACTATCGCTTAGAACTATGTCAGTTGCCTCAGTTTGAAGGACATGTCTTAGGATATGTTTGGTCCTCATTTCTACTTGTAGAATATGAGGATAGCCATTAACCAGATGACTGAAAGTGACCGGGGCGGTTTATGATGAGTTTTCATTCTTTCGCTGAAAATTAGTCGATCATACTTAGTTAGAAGGACACATACTAGTATGTGGTCGGTCCAGCTGATCCATTGGATCTTCGGGATAGCCGTTAACCTGAAGACTTTGATCTGGTCGGGGCGATAGAAGTTAAATTTTTCTTTTAGGGAGATGAAATTATTTTTCAAGTCTACTACTTCGTAAGAAGTTACTTTACTATGTTTAACAGAAAATTGATCCAACCTTGGAAAGTGATAGATATACTGATTCTGTGTGCTTAACTAGTGAAGTTATTAGGCTTAAAAGTCATTAGAACAGTCATTGTATGTCATGGTAGCTTTTTATGGTGCGTAAAAGTAGAAGTGATACTAACTAAATCTACTCGATTTTATGTGGAAACTATTTAAGAGTTGTGCATGTCTTCATACATATCTTTCCGAATGATAGGCAGAAAATCGATTACCCAGTTATACACGAGCCCGTGAGTGTTCTGATTCCCGTGAAGATAGAGTGTCAAGACGCTGCAGTGATCCATATTCGGGACTTGCAGTTATTTTCTTCTTGAAGTTGTGTATATACATGTTAGTTTAAAAAAAAAAAAAAAAATTTCTAGAGTTCATAATGATAATGATTATCAATCAAGACACAAGAAGGTGAACGGGAAACAGAGTCTAAGATCGAAGAGTAATTACTACTTAATCAGACACTACGGGTTGAGGTCAATTCGGGGTGACTTGGGGAAAATCAAATACACCTTGAGAATAGATAGGAGGCATCATAATCTCTGAGTTGTTGCCCACTTAAGTTTTGAGCTTAATTGAACCTAACTCGTATCACAGAAACTTTGAAAACCATTTTAAGTATATTACCTGCTTACAACCTGTTTCTTTATGTCATAATACAGCTGAACACGGATCTGTGTGACAGTCACGAAATTAGTATGATTCATGTTCGGATCTTTTCCAAAACATGGTAGTCCCTGTCGAGACTGAAATTTGATCCCGTGTACTTTAATTTTTCAAATTTTTGTTACTTTTGTAATTGTTTGATTTTATACCTGGTTACTTGGTCTTGATCGTTTCATTTAACACTTTAAAGGATGTTTTAAAACCTAATTGCAAATTGTTCAAATTATGGGGTTTGTTTTGAAAAATTTTAATATCAGCGAAGTTCTGCATAACTTCGCCTGATAGGCGAAGTTATCCACAACTTCGCCGGTACATCTGCGGCCCTATATAAAGAAGTTTTTAAAGTCAAACAGTATCATTATTTCAAATTCACAGCGAACTTATCTTTCTAAACCTAGGCGAACTTATCGATCATAATCCATCGATCTTCTGTGTTCATTCTTTTCCGATTCTAATCTGATTATAGGTGTGTAGGGTTCTAATATCATTGTTTTTGAGGTTAATCATCGGTTGTTTCGACTCGATTATTGACCTCGTCTTTCGACCATTATAACCTGATTTTCATACTTACTTTCACGTGATAGTAAACATATTAATCGTCCAAATCGACTCAAAATCAAGTGTTAACTGGCCGAAATCTTCAAAATTGTCCAAATCGATTCGATTCAACAGCCTTCACTGTCGCCGTTTCGAATTCGGCGAAGTTACAGTTTAGGCGAAGTTATCCGTAACTTCGCCTAAGGTCTAACTTCGCCTGATAATTACTTTTTAAACAGTTTAGAAGGCGATGTTGTGGTTAGGCGAAGTTCTCATTAACTTCGCCTGGATCATTTTACTTAACTATTATCAGACGAAGTTCAAGTTGAAGCGAAGTTGTTTCCCAACTTTGCCTCACCTTTAACTTCGCCTATACAGAATTGATCACAACTTCGCTCATGGTAACAGGCGAACTTGTGATTCGCTTTGATGTTTATCTAACTTAACCTGTTTGTTGCAGATATGGCTGCTGTTGCTGGAGCAGGTGGTGCAGGCGGTGATGACGGAGGTGATCAACAAAGACAGTTCTTCCCGGGTCACAACATGTACATAACATTAGACCCGGAAGCGAGCGGAGTTGATGATTTCCGCGAAATCATCACATTTCTTTTACGCTCAAGGATATTCCACGCCATTACAACAACTCTGCCGATATCCTTACCCAACATTGAGGATTTCTGGCAGACTGTGGAATACGACTGTAGAGTCGAACCCCCGGTGATGCGAGCAACAGTAAACAATCAAAGAGTTCAGTTCTCTTCTGAACATATCCGGGCGGTTCTGCAGTTTGGAAACGAGACAAGGGATGACCCGACAGAGTTTGTAGCTCCTTTCCGCGATGGAGCATTTTTGAGGATGGGTTATTCAGGTCCCTTGGGGGATTCGCAGAGAAGGAAGGGTTTTCTGCTTGACCAGTGGCGCTTTCTCATGCATGTTATGATAGTATGCATGTCAGGGAGAAAGGCGGGCACTGATGGCATGGGCGCGACCATGCAGTTAGCGATGACTGCTCTGACATACAACAAGCGATTCAGCTTTAGTCAGATGGTCTTTTATGAGATTGATCGTCAACGAAGAGCGATGGCGCGTGAGCGATTCATCATGTATCCAAGATTCCTACAAATGATCTTGAATCATGTTGCTCCAACACTTCCTCAGCGTCGTCCGATCCGATATGTAGAGAGTGTGAACAAACGGATCTTCGCCCAGTGTCGATCCTCCAGTGCGAGGAGCAAACCTGAGCTTCGTCCTCGCCATACTCCACTCTTTGGGTACTTAATCAACCCGGGGTATGTGCCTGCTCGTGGGGATGAGTTTAGGGACCCGACACCACAACAGGCAGGAGCACCTCAAGCTATACCTGCTGCTCCTGTTGTGTCACCGGAGGAGAACGTGGACCTTGATGCAGAATTTGGTGGTCAAGGCTTCTTTGATATGGATCGGGTGGATCCAGAGGAGAACGTTCAGGTCCCTGTTGAACGTGCCTCGACTGTGCATGTTACTAGGGCAGCTACAACGGTGGCTGGCTCAGATTCTGATGATGAAGTGGCAGAGGCGAGAAGGATTATGGTGACTCGAGAAAGACTACATGGGAAAAGAAAGAGAACAGATGATGATGACGAGTCAGACTTTGAGGAAGAGGTACAACAGTTGATAAGAAGGTCAAGAAGGGAACGGATAGGTGCAGGATCAGGAGCCGGTGAAAGCTCTAGGGTGGTACGTTTCACTCCACCAGCACTATCCGGTATGACAATGGTTCCCTCATCCCTACAAGTTACAAGGCCAAGCGCTACGGGTGTTCCCGTGGTGGCTACCTCATCTACATTTGGCCTTCCACTCACTACTTTCCAACTTTCGGCTCCCGTGATCGTTTCGTTGCCGCCTCCGACTGTTACTCCATCGGAGGTCGTGGCACGTTTTATTGAGTCGACTGTTGTGGCCACTGCAGGGCTATCGGTGACGATACCACCTGCGGTTACGTCTATTTCTACTTCTGAGGTCCCGGTGACATCGGAAATCCCTCCTCAGTACACTCAAGACATTTCACATATGAGGTTCGATTTCGATGCAACAATCTCAGACTCCGAACGAATAGCAGCACTTGAACGGGTCGTGGCAGAGCAGTCAAGGATTAATCTTATCCAGACCCAGGCTATTCAACGCCTAGTTGCAGAGAATCAGATGCAGTCGTCCCTGCTGGTAGAACATGGAAAGATCATAGATGCTCTGAAGGAGTTCTTGGCATCTCAGGGGGAGACGAGCTGTAAAGGCGACGAGTTGAGGACCAAGAGAAGGAATGATAGAGACGATGATCCCAATGCGTCGAAAGATGCAGGTGGTGAGCTACCAAGAACTGATCAAGCTCTTGGAACTTCCACAACTCAGGGGGAGTCGACAACTGCAGCTGGTGGTGATGATGTGGTGGTAGTTGACGTAGAGGAGATGGATGATGTTTTGGTTGGTGATGATGATGTACTACCAAGTGATGTGATAGAGAAGATTGGAGAAGATATTGTGACTGATACAGAGATAGAAGAGGGAGAGATAGTAGAAGAGAATGTGGAGCATGAGAAGTTGCTAACAAGTTCGCTGATATTTTATGTTTTGGATAAGCGAAGTTGCTAACAAGTTCGCCTAGGTTTAGAGGTTAATCATAATCCATCGCTGATATTTTATCATTGTTTTTGAGCTGTAAAGGCGACGAGTTGAGGACCAAGAGAAGAAATGATAGAGACGATGATCCCAATGCGTCGAAAGATGCAGGTGGTGAGCTACCAAGAACTACTCAAGCTCTTGGAACTTCCACAACTCAGGGGGAGTCGACATCTGCAGCTGGTGATGATGTGGTGGTGGTGGACGTAGAGGAGATGGTTGATGACTTGGTTGGTGATGATGATATTCTACCGAGTGATGTGATAGAGAAAATTGGTGAAGAGATTGTGATGGATACAGAGATTGAAGAGGGAGAGATAGTAGAAGAGAATGTGGAGCATGACATTCCAGATGTTGAGAAAGCCGATATGAGTGAACAGATTGGAAGCGATGAGTCTGAATGGGAAGAGCAGCCTAGGTGGAAGGAAGGCTATGCTCAGTGGTTCGTCAAAACGAAGAAACCGGCGGTCCCTACAATGTTTAAGAAGAGTTACAACATTAAAGGCTATGATGAAGCGAAGAAAGGGATTATTTGCTGGATCTATGATGAGCAGTTGAGGCTCTTCGTGATTAAAAGGTATGACGGTGTTCAGTATTTTAAAAGACTGTTAAAATCGTTTAATACACTGCCGGAATGTGAAGTGAAAGACTTAGCCAGATTGGGGTTAATCAATCGAAGTGACGATAATATGGCTAGAGTTATTGGGAAAATTGTATGGAAAGAAAGTATAAAAGAGAAGAAATTTGAGCTGTTAAAACCACAGAAGGGAAAACTTGTTGAAGACAAGGATAGAGGTTTGAGAGCTGATGGAAAGCCTTGGATGGTCATGAAGTATAAACCGATCCGGTGTTTGAAAGACGTACCGATGAAGCTTATGCCCAAGGATGTGCTTAAAGACCTAAAGTGGTGGTTTGTAGATTGTGAGACAGCTGAGGCAGTGATGGAAGACGAGGATGAACAAGAGGTGCTAAGAGTTTACGATCCGATGCATTTGGTAAACTTATCGCAAGCTGATCTGCAGGTGCTCAATGAGAAGAAAATCTTTTATATTCCTGCTTGGAAAGACGAAGCGAGGAAATATCAAAGAGTTGTGTCGGTTTGTGTTCGAGAAGGAGTGCATGCGTGAAGATACAAGGTTGAAGATTACAAGACACGTGTTTGAAGCTAAAGAGATGAAGCTACTGCCAAGGGGGAGTCTGTTGGTGCATGATGTCAGTAGTTCAGTGTCTAGTGTCTGTAATCGCGTTTGTAATATTTTATGTTTTGTATAAGCGAAGTTGCTAACAAGTTCGCTGATATGGGCGAACTTGTTAGTCAAGCGAAGTTAGTGACAACTTCGCCTGAACATGCCAGGCGAAGTTGTCGTGATTATATAAGCCATCTGTTACGGCTTATTAAGAATTAATTCAGTTTTACAGTTTTCGTGTATTTGAGTCAGAGAGAGTCTGTAATCAAGTGATCTTCGTATCACGTGTTTAAGGTTGGTATACAACGTGTTTGATTATCGTGTGTTAATCGTATTGTTTTCTATACTCGTAACGTCTTACGTAGGGATTCCGCACCTGCGTAGTACGCGATATCTCATGTAGATCCGGCTGGGAACCTACAATTTCCGATTACGTAATGAACCTAAGTGATACCAACCTACTTCGTGTCGCTTTGATTAAAAGTTGTACGCGTGTCGATACTATTTTGGGCGTATAGAAAATCACTTTTTTGAATTTAGTGCCGGTGCTGCAACGAAGTTAACATATACTCTGAATGGATTTAAGTTGTTGCGCAGCCACAACGCGGAGTTTTACTACCTAGTTAAAGTTAGTATAAATTCTTTAGACGTAGTGTAACATTTAAGCATTCATAGAAGTAAGTTTGTGATCTGATTTTTGTTAATTACAAAGAAATTCTTAATATGATTATGCTCATGTATTGGACGTGCCTATATGCACAATCAGTACCATGAAAATATCTAATTCTTTCCTAATACAAGGGGAAAAATAAATAAAGAAAGCTAACTTATTATTACCATGTTACAAACGAAAGGTACGGTATGAAAACAAACTATAAACTCGGGAGAATAGCATGAATACTGATAGAATATTTATTTGCATATACTGAAATGAAAATAGAGAAACGTAGAAATGTTATAAAAATAACACCATTTAGTGCTTACAAAAGATAAATGATCGAAAAGCAACTTGTGACTTATTTTGCATAATCAATCTTAAATTGGCATGGAGTTGATGTCTTCTCCGAGCATAAGGACTTGCTAGTTTCTATTTTATATCATGCACTTTCGGAATACATATTAAGGGATAAACGAGGAGCAATAAGGACCTCAAGTGGTGTTGCTTTGGAGCTAATCAGTCCCATGCCTTCTGTCATATCGATTGGTTCTTCTGTTGTTTTTGTTATCATAAACTGCTGTAACACACTAGCTAGGGTTAAAGGCAAAGCCTCTAGTGCAAAGAACACACCAGGACACATTCTTCTTCCACTACTAAAGGGAAGCAGTTCGAAATGATTTCCTTTGATATCAATATTCTTTTGGCTTGTCAAGAATCTTTCTGGCTGGAAATCATAAGGATTTGACCATACATTTGGATCACGGTGTAGTTTCCAAAGATTTACTAACAAACGCGTGCCTTTCAGGATGTTGTAGCCGCTAACAACGCAATCCTCCATAGACTCATGAGGAAGGGAAAGAGGTCCTGGTGGGTGCAAACGCAATGTTTCTTTGATGACTGCTTGAAGGTAGACTAATTTTTTCGTGTCTGACTGCTCCACAAGCCTCTCCCTACCAACATGTTCATCAATTTCATCTTGGACAATTTTCATTGTGCTTGGGTTGTTGAGAAGTGAAGATAAAGCCCATGTTAAAGTCACAGCCATCGTGTCCGACAACAGTACGAGGAGGAGCACCCTCTAGTACTGTTTCACTATTAGCCGCTGCCTACTCACCAACTCTTACTGACGGGCGTGCGTAGCCTACAGTTGGTAGAATAGTGTTACTGTTGGCCGTAACCTATTCACCAACCAGCATGGCCTGCGTATAATCCACAGTAGGTGGGACGTGCATAATCTACAGTTGGTGGAATAGTGCAGCCGACTTTGTTACTGTTGGCCGTAACTTATCCACCTACCAGTATGGCCTGTGCATAATCCACTGTTGGTAGAACAGGAATACTATTCAGCCGGCTGTACCTGCTTGGAAACCTACCTTCGGCTATAAATACTCCAACATCTTGGAATGGTAAGATCATATGCTATCTAGTTATCTAGCAATCTCTTAATATACACTTATATTCAGAGCAATCTAGTCTGATTCTCACGCCGGAGGGTGGTCACAAGGAGGAACCCCCCCCTTCTCAGTGACGAGCTTACGGTGTTTGTTTTGCAGGTCTCCTGAAGAACAGCCTTCTCAGCTAGATCTCATCCGTGGGAAACATTACTTAACCCCCATATTATCTACAATCTGTCCAGGGTTCACTTAGTGTTTCTTCATTGGCGCCATCCGTGCATAAAAGCTAGAACTATTTGTTTTTTCACAATTTCTGAAGAAATGGTTAACGTTACTCCGGTCCAAAGGCCAGTAACCGACCAAGAAACCCCGGTAACAACCCCAGCAACTGGAGGGAACACCGGCGGTTATACAATCCTTACGAACACTACCCCGACTACCCAAGCCGGGGCAAGTGCAGTAAATATTCCACTGGGGTTCACCGATACCCAGCTGGAAAAACGAACGAAGGTCCCTCGCCAAACACTAGATCAAGTGAAGGCATGGGCCGAAGCACGGCAAAGAGAATTCCAAGCCGAATTGGATGAACGCTTGCGTTCAGTTCAACAGGCTGACGAATTCGCCAGTACTCGCCAACACCTCAATATGAGCAGTGACTGCGAGTACTCTGACGACGAGTTGGAGTCCGATACCGACGCAAACCCTCGCCATAAGGCGAAAGGGAAGCGTAAGGAAACGGACGTCCAACCAAAAAGAAATTTTGGGGAAGCTTTTAAACCAATCGCGGAGAGAAACCCGCGTGACTTCTCCAAAACCTTTAGACCAACTGCTACAAATGCAGGAAAGTCAAAATTCGCAAGGGACATTGCGGAAGCAATCGCCCCAAGAAGTGCCAAACAAATGTCCAACATTGGCACTTATGATGGTCTATCCGACCCAGACGACCATTTGAACAGGTTCATTGCGGGGGCTACCGTCAGCAACTGGACGGAACCCACGTGGTGCTACATGTTCCAGATGACTCTGGTCGGAGCGGCCAGGGCATGGTTCGATCGTTTACCGATCCACCACATATATGACTGGGCGGACTTTCAGAACAAGTTCAGCCAGCACTTCAGCCAACAGAGGAAGTACACTGAAGAGCAGTGGACGATCCTCAACTGCGTGAGAGAGGAGGATGAATCTTTACTAGACTTCATCACTCGCTTCAACTCCAAAAAGCTAAGTCTCGGCAACATAAGCGAGGATCTGGTTCGCGCCGCCTTCATCCAAGGCGCCGAATACCCAGAACTTATCCGCACATTGACGGGTAAGGATGGCATGCCATCAACATGGGATGCCATCATGACGGCGGCAAAGCGCTTTGCCGAGACGGAAAAGCAACTGGGAAGGGATCTTCCCCAGAGTACACACCTCTACACGCAGAGGACAAGAGAAAACAACGTCCGGATCGCCCGGCAGAACAAAAAGAGGAGGCTAGGTATCTGGCAGTCAAGGCTAAACTTTGACACCTCATCCAGCTCTCGCCCTCTTGTTGGAGGAAGGGACAACACACACCCTTCAAACCGAAAACACCGGTGGACGCCACTCACGAAGAGCGTCACGGAGATATTTGCCACGGAAAAATTGCCATGGCCAAAAGCCCCATTGATCCGGCAGAAACCTAATGCGGATCAAAGCAAATCCTGTGATTTCCACGGGACAAAGGGTCATGGTACTGAAGAGTGCACATCCTTGAAGGATATTATTGAGACATTTGTCAAGGATGGAAGACTTGCACATCTCGTGGCATCAATCAGGAAGGGAGGAAGGAATGACAACCGGTACAGAGGTAACGGACGAAAGCCCGTCGACATCAGCATCAACATGGTTCATGGCAAGGTCGGAGGAAGAAAAAGACGAATGACAGAACCATGCGCGTGGAAGGAAGCTGAGGTGCGCTTCCCGCGAGTGCCAGGAGGCCCCAGCAAAGAAGGCCCCATCGTCATCAAAAGCCAGCTGGGGCATTACATCACTTCCCGCACTCTTGTTGACAACGGCGCTTCGTCAACAGTGATGTACAGGCAGTTCTTTGACAAGCTGGATGATAAGGACAAAGAACGCCTGGAAACGGTCTACGCTTCAATGGAAGGGTTTGACGGCAGTACAGAAACCCCCCTGGGTATCCTATCTTTCCCCGTCACTCTTACAGATGGAAAACACTCCCGCACAGAGGATGTGGACTTTGTCGTGATGAGGAAGCCACACCACACGTACGACATCCTCTTCGGGAGAGACGGGATGGCAAGATTCAACGCCTTGGTATCTTCAGTCCACGGCATGATGGGATGGCCAACAGCTGAGGGTGTGGCGATGATCACTGGCATTCCCCAGGTATGCATCGCATCTGTCTCATCTAAACCCAAACCAAAGATGGCTAAACCAACCATCACCGAACCGGAAAAATGGGCCTTCAATGGCAAATACCCCGACCAGGCCGTTACCATTGGACCAACAATCGTTGATCCCACCCGCACCCTACTCAAACGCTTACTGCAGAAAAACGCTGACATCTTTGCGTGGGCACCAGCAGACATGACTGGTGTACCTCGAAGTAAGGCGGAGCATAAGCTCAAGTGCGATCCGGCTGTCACGCCAGTCGTACAAAAGCGCAGAGTAATGGGGCCTGAACAAACTAACGCGTGTAGAACCCAAGTCAAGGAACTCCTTGACGCAGGCATCATACGCGTTAGTAGATATCAAACATGGGTTGCAAATCCCGTAATGGTACCGAAGAATGACAAACAATGGCGCATGTGCATAGATTTCAAAGATTTGAACAAAGCATGCCCCAAAGATTGTTATCCGTTACCAGAAATTGATCTTAAGGTTGATTCGTTGGTACCATTTCGCCTTAAATGCTTCTTGGATGCGTATAAGGGGTACCATCAAATCCACATGGCCGTAGATGATCAGGACAAAACCGCATTTCGGACGCCCGATGGTACATTTTGTTATAAAATGATGCCATTCGGACTTAAGAATGCAGGGTCCACGTACCAACGACTGATGGACAAAGAGTTTCATGCCCAAATCGGGAGAAACTTGAAAGTCTATATGGATGATTTGGTCATCAAAAGCCCCGAGCCAGAAGCGATGTTGAAAGACATTGAAGAAACTTTCAACACGCTCAGAAAGATAAACATGAAGCTCAACCCGAGCAAGTGTTCATTTGGGATGGAAGAAGGGAAGTTCTTGGGAGTCATTGTTACTAAAGATGGCTTCAGAGCGAACCCTGAAAAGGTCAAAGCCATTATTAAAATGGAATCACCTACCACCATCAAGCAGGCTCAGACACTGAATGGACGACTAGTCGCACTTAATCGCTTTTTGGCAAACCATGCGGATAAGTCGTTTCCTTTCGTGTCAACATTGAGAAACTGCTTAAAGAAAACGCACTTCCGCTGGACACCAGAAGCGGAAGCAGCTTTTCAGGAGATTCGGTCACGCCTGATCGAACTCCCAACACTTACAGCACCACAAACGGGAGAGGAGTTAATCCTATACCTTTCCGCAACAGATAGAGCAACCGGGGCAGTCCTGCTAATAGAACGAAAAGGCATCCAGATGCCAATCTATTATGTTAGCCGTGTACTAACAGACGTAGAAACCCGGTACTCTACCCTCGAAAAATTGGTCTTAGCACTCATACACGCTTCACGCAGGTTAAGACGATATTTCCAGGGCCACCCAATCACCATTCTCACCAACTTTAAACTCTCAAACGTTCTAGGCAAACCCGAATTATCGGGACGTCTAGCCAAATGGGCAATTGAATTGGGAGAATATGCAATTAAGTACAAGCCAAGACCAGCCATAAAGGGCCAGGTCCTGGCCGATTTTATTGCTGAAGTCCCCGCTTCGCGGGAGAAAGAGTGCCAGGAGGAGGCTCAACCCTCCCCAGCACAGGACATCAATGATGTCTGGCGACTCTACACTGATGGAGCAGCCAGTAACGAGGGTTCAGGCGCAGGGTTAAAATTAACCAACCCAGCAGGCCAAGAATATACTTACGCTATTCGGTTGGATTTTCCAAGTACGAATAACGAAGCCGAATATGAAGCATTCTTGGCCGGTTTGAGAATTGCGCGTAAAATGGGAGTGAAAAACTTGGAAGCCCACGTGGATTCCATGCTGGTGGCCAACCAAATAAATGGGACGTACACGGCTGTGAACGACACAATGGCCCTGTACCTCGCCCAGGCAAAAACCCTTATGCGTGATTTTAGTGATTGTAAAGTCACACGTCAAGCGCAGCGAAAACAAATCTGCGGATGCGTTAAGCAAGCTTGCGTCACTAGCCTTCACCCACTTGGGAAAGGACATCCGCATTGAACTCCTCGAAGCACCATCAGTCCCGCACAAGGAAATTTGTGTCATCCAAACCGGTACAGAAACGTGGATGACACCAATAATAAATTACCTTACAGCAGGAACATTACCAGAGTCAAAAACACAGGCAAGAAAACTACGCTGTAAAGCACTGAATTATCAACTTGTCAATGACATCCTTTACAGACGTAACTTTCTTGGCCCACTCTTAAGATGCGTGGACAACCAAGATGCTGACTACCTCCTAAGGGAAGTACACGAAGGCATCTGTGGAGTACACGCAGGTCCCCGCGCTGTTGTAGCCAAGCTAAACAACGCGGGATACTTTTGGCCGGGGATGCATACGGATGCACTGGCATACATCAGAAAATGCAGGTCTTGCCAACTTTACGCACCCAACACGCACCGCCCGAAGAATGAACTGGTTCCAGTCACTTCTTCATGGCCATTTCAGAAGTGGGCCATCGATGTGACAGGCCCATTTCCTACAGCAGCAGGAAATGTTCAGTTCCTAGTGGTAGCCATCGACTACTTCACCAAGTGGATAGAAGCAAAACCTTTAGCCCAAACAACCGCGAAGCATATCAAAAAATTTATTTGGGAATTTATTATTTGTCGTTTTGGACTTCCACAGAATTTGGTGAGCGATAACGGCACCAACTTTGCTGACAAGAAGCTACAACAGTGGCTAAAAGAACTTCAAATTACCCACACCTTTACCTCAGTGGCACACCCGCAAGGTAATGGTGAGGTGGAAAGAGCAAACAAGAGCATCGTCGATGGCATAAAGAAGAGACTCTTGGAACACAGATCCGGCTGGGTGGACGAGCTTCCGCACGTCCTTTGGGCAAACAGAACGCTGAAGAAGGCCAGTACGGGAGAAACCCCGTTCAGCCTCACTTATGGCACTGAAGCCATGGTCCCGGTCGAAATTGGTCTACCCTCGCCAAGGGTCCTGATTCAGCCAGAAGACAATGATGCGGAAAGACGGTTGGATCTTATGCTAAACGAGGAACGCAGAGACTTAGCCGCAGTGCGTGAAGAGAACTACAAACGACAAATGCAAAAGTACTACAACACGCGGGTAAAACTCTGCAACTTCAAGATAGGAGACTACATACTGCGTAACAACGAGGCTTCAAACCAAGAGCGCCCGGGAAAACTGGCCCCGGTTTGGGAAGGGCCATACATTATCAAAGAAGTCCTGGGAAAGGGCGCATACCGGCTCGAAAGGCTCGATGGCACTCCCATCCCAAGAACATGGAATGGAGCTCAATTACGCAAATGTTATATGTAGATCAATTCCAAAACTTGTAAAGGCCTAGAGCCACTTCTAATGGAAATGATTCTCCTTTCATAATGTGTTTACCTTTATCCTTATGAACTTCCCACTGGTGCCGGTATTTACCGCATAAACGGGGAGAAGTAAGTCGTTACGTGTGGAAGGCGGCAAAACCCGCATAAACACAACGTTAAAAATAAGGGAAACCTACACGCAGGTATGATGTAAGTAAAGTTTAGCCATCCTTGTAAGTGCAAGTGACGGTCTTACCCGCACAATCACAAACAAGGAAGCAAAACTTCAACCTATCATCTACCACGTTCAAAGGTTATCCAAAAAAAAAAAAAAAAAAGATAAGGAAAACCTACACGCAGGTCAGATAAGGGTAAAGTTTTGCCATCCTACTAAGTGCAAGTGACGGTACTACCCGCACAATCACGAAAGAGGAAGCAAAACTTCACACCTATTATCAACCACGTTCAAAGGTTAACTTATCCTCAAAAGATGAGGAAAACCTACACGCAGGTCAGATGAAGGTTAAAGTTTAGCCATCCTACTAAGTGCAAGTGACGGTTCTACCCGCACAATCACGAAAGAGGAAGCAAAACTTTAACCCATTATCAACCACGTTCAACAGGTTAACTTATTCTAAACACTTGGAAAATTGCTAATTTAAACTAAGTATGCAAGTCATAAGTTTATAAAGCAAGGAACCCAAAGAAAGAAATAACAATCTTATACGCAAAAAGATTTATATTTCACAAATAAATTATTACAAGAATGGCCGGGTAACTACCCGCCTACGAAAAGAAAAATAAATACATCCGTACAAGACTATCCTAGCAATGGGAAGGGATCTTCGGGATCAAGCTTCAGGGCCGCTTCCACTTGGACCGCTCCATCAGAGGAACGGGGCGGTTCAAGGAAAGCTTTAAGGATAGCTAACCCATCATCAGCAGCAGCTACTTGGTTCACCTTCTCCACCACCGGATGCGGGAAGGCGGCGTATTGATTTACTGCTTGGTCATATATGGCTTCGGTATCTACATTGTACAAAGGGAAGTTGGATGGCGGGACGCCTTTCTCAACAAACCCTAGACCAAGCAGGAAACCGACCCGTTCCCCATCCTCGTGAGAAGCGTTGAGGGCTGCGCTCATTGCATCATCGTAAGATGTCTCTGAGAAGACCCGATGCACAACCTACATAAGAAAATATGCCAGTGTCAACACCCTAATTACAAAGATAAGCGTGAAGACATGAAGATAGACATACCTGAGACAACGCTTCTCGAAGAAGCCATTCCTTGGCAACCAGAGCTTCTTTAAGGGCGGCTTGAGCTTGGGTGCAGGCGCGTTCGGCTTCGCTTTTGTTAAGTTTAGCAAGTAGCACTTCCTTTGCGGCAGCCTCTTCGACGCCCTTAAGCTTCCGCTCGGTGTGATCAAGCACGCCCCTCTGGTCCAGGATCTCTTGAAGTTTCTTGGCATCCTCCATCGCCAAGGCATCATGAGCACGTTGGAGAGCCTCCAATTTGGCCTTGAGCTCCTCGTTCTCCACGCGTAAAGGCTCAGCAACGGCTTCAGCCTTGGTGGCCCTCTCGGTTGCGTTCCTCGCAGTCTCCTTAGCCAGCCGAAGCTGTTCGTTAACAGCTTGGGCAGCCTTGGAGCGGGCCTCGAGTCGCGCTTGAACCTCAACCTCGAGGGCCTTGAAGGCCTTCTCCTTCTCCGCAGCAGCTGCGGCCAACTTTTTGTTCTCCTCCCGAAGAGCCCGCGCTTGAGATACTTCCTTGGCGCGAGCTGCTTTTAACTTGTCGTTTTCACGACAAAGCAGCTCGACGCTCGGCTGCATCCGGGCTTGGAGAACCCGAAGCTCATTGGTTAGCCTACCCTCCTGGTAGCTAGCCATGGCTTCCCCCAACGCACCATGGGGAGCAGCGTGGCGAGCCCATTCCACGCACTCCACAGGGGTACGAAGGGTTGTTCCTCGGCGTATGTTCCATCGCGGAACATACACTTCATTGGAATCCGAAACTGCAGAAAACAAAAAGCAGTTAGGAAAAGATGATAAAATATATAAGTGAAAAAGGGCCAAAGGAACCCTACGCACCTGTAGGGTCAATTACAGGCCGATAGCCGCCGAACCCATCACCTGAACCCAATGGAAATCCATCCAAGAGGTCAGGCAGATGGGAAGGTGGCGGAAAGATGCGAGAAGCCCCACGCGTACCTGAGGGACCGACCGTCGTTGCCGGGGGCATAGTAGCAGCCGCCGTGGTCGCCGCCGCGGTCGCTGCCGCAGAATCCGCGGCAAAAGTAACCGCCGGCTCTGTGAAGGATGCTGTAAAAATTGCACTCACAGCCGGCGGTGACGTCATCTCGGCTGGAACAGTCGGCTCAGAATGAGCAACTGAACCAGCGGAAGCAGGCGCAGGCGCCTGGGTCGACGCCTCAGGTAGGCTGACCAAGCCTACCGTCATTGGCGGAGAGGTAGTACTCGGCCCCTCACCCTGGAATGCGCCAACATCCACACCTGCGTAAAGAAGAAAAGTGTTAAAAGACTTGGAAGATTAAACTACGAAGATAAAAGCCAAGAGTTGTACTTACGGGTTTTCTTGAGCTTGAACGTACGGACGGGCGGGGACGAACCCGATGGAGCCGGTCTCTTGATGCCGGTCACCGTCGTCGTCATTGGTTCTCCGGAGGTAACAGTCGTAGCCTCCGGAACAGTGGTCTTCTCACCACCGGGGTTCCCCGCCACCTCTTCACTATTTGACTCAGTGTCAGATAGGAGCACCGGATCGGCTGTAGAGGCCGCCTTCTCCTTCCCTTTCCCGCCGGCAGCCCTCTTCTTCCGCACTAACGGAGGACCATCTACGGATTCCTCAGAAGAAGACAGGATGTAAGGAATTCCAGCAGCGGGTACAGCACTGAGGGGTGGAGGAGAGAATAACGCCTTACCTGGCCGCCGGTGGCTCAGGATCTCGTGGCCCAGCGGGTAGACCTCCACAAACCGATCCGCTGTTTGCTCCAGGATGGGCAACTCGTTCTCGTCAAGAGCACGAGTACCCACCCGCACGGGACCGTCAGCTTCCCGCGGGTACAGGAGCGACTCCAAATTGTTCCCCTCTGAAAGAAAAGAAACAGTTAGAAGACAAACTCATATCAGCAAGAAAGACAAGACATACCATAAGGAGTAGAGTTCAAACCGTATTCGAGAAGGATGGGAACCTGAGACGCCTCCTTCCATACCCGGCTCATCCCCAGCATCACCATCCCGGACTCCGCAAACCGGTAAACCGGAGATTGGACCCGGGATATCTTTGCAAACCATTCCGCCTCCTGGTAGTTGGTGGCGTGGTGGCTCGGAATGGCTTGGCCATTTTTAAACTTCATGGCAATGGGGACGGCGCGGGCAGAAATGTAGAAGAACTCCCGCTTCCACGATCGGAGACTGCGCTCGGTCGCGCAAATCTTCAAACCCTTGATCCGGGTTGTCAGGGTGTACCACCCCTGGATGCACCTCCAAGTATAGAAGGTCATCAGGCGGTCCACATAGGCTCAACACCCAATATCCGGCACACCCACTCGAAGTGGCGAATCTTCGCGATCGCCATTGGGTGCAGCTCGGTCAGATGAACACCGTGCCTTTCGAGGACACGGTAAACAAACTTTGTCAATGGGAACCTAAGGTTCCCATAAACAAAGAATGCAGCATATACCCCGATCTTGCCACTGGGGGCATCGTACACGGTCTGATGGGGTTAAGGAAACTCAGGCTCGAGAGGATCGAGCATGAACTTCCTAACAACATACCGGTACTGATCGCCGGGCAGAGCACACTGGCACTCGCCAGCAGTACTCCTGTCATCGGTGGTAGACTCGAGATCATGTGAAGACATCTTGCAGAAAGAAAGCGATTTCGGGAAAATGCTTGCCTGAAAAGGGGAGTATTTGCCGGAAATCGCTTAGAAGAAGAAGAGAAGGGTGAAGGTGTGAATTAAAAAGGACCCTCTCCCCCTTTATATACTAATCGCAATTAATGCGGTGAATTTAATGCGGAGGAGAGAGAAATCGAGGGTGCAATGAAACTATGACGCGTGGCAAAAAGCAAGCTGGCAACAGCTGTAAAAAGGACGCGTGCCAGAAATTTCGCAGCCACGCGCCCGAAAAAATCGCGCCCACGCGCCTGAAAAAGCGTCTGGAATGACCATGTACTGTCACGTCCCATAACTTCCTGCACGTCCTGACACAGTCAGAAGAAACCGTCGCACGACGTTTCAGATGTTTGGACTGTTCTTATCCTCACCAACCTTTCGAATTTCAAAATTCAAAATTCAAAAAATTAAGCGGGAAAATACCCCTTACCTTGGCAACCAAGTAACCATAAGACGGATGCGGGTACATGGTTAAGGCAAAACCCTTCACATACCTAGCACCCGCAGGGAATTGAAGCCAAGAAAACCCCGGCAACAAAGTAACTATAAGGCGGGTGCGGGTACAGTGTTAAGGCAAAACCCTTTACATACCTAGCACCCGCAGGGAATTGACGCCAGGGGTACCTTGAAAGTAAAGTAACCGTAAGACAAGCGCGGGTACAGTGTTAAGGCAAAACCCTTCACATACCTAGCGCTCCGCAGGGAATTGAAACCAAGAAGGATCTTCTGGGCAATGCTTGCGGAAACGGAAATAACATCCCCGCATAGCGGGAACGTCGAGAACTACATTGTTTGAGGCTCCAGGATGGAATTGGTGGTTTAAACATAATTGATCACTATGTTCAAAACCACTAAAACCTCAAGGAGAATCCACACAAGTGAGACTCAACGCTCCTGACTTGCGAGAAGGTTACATACCTACCCGCATCATACCCAAAGATCAAGCAAAAAAATCGGGAATTTTTGCAAGTGACATTAGGAAACCCGCGGGAAGAATCCCCACGGAGAACCTTAAAACTAAAAACCCTTTTCAAAACCCCTTGCTTAAAGTCCAAAAGTTCACCTCACTTTATTAAACATTCATGAGAAGAACATTGGACTGGGGGGACTTGAAGAGGTAGGTCCCAGCAGAGACCAGTTGGTCCCGCAAGACTCACCTTGAATAGGGACGTCTGCGCAAAGGCCTTCTGCTCCCGCAGGACCCACCATGCTCATAGAATATTACGCGCAGTACGCAAGCTGTACACGCAGGGAAAGCCTCCCAATGGTGAAGTACCCCGCCTGTTCCCGCAGTTGCGGATACAAGCCATCAGGGAAGGCTACCCGCAGACAGCAGGGCTACACGCACAAGGCAATAGCTACTTCAGTAGTCACATGAAGGAATGAGCAAGGCGGGAACAATCCCGCCAAAATGAGCCAGTCCGTATGATTCTGAAAGATCTTTTGTACTATACCTACCAAGGTATGGATAGGACAGACGATCTGACCAGAACAACCCATGAGCCAATCACAGGGGTGACAGCTCACCGACAACAGTACGAGGAGGAGCACCCTCTAGTACTGTTTCACTATTAGCCGCTGCCTACTCACCAACTCTTACTGACGGGCGTGCGTAGCCTACAGTTGGTAGAATAGTGTTACTGTTGGCCGTAACCTATTCACCAACCAGCATGGCCTGCGTATAATCCACAGTAGGTGGGACGTGCATAATCTACAGTTGGTGGAATAGTGCAGCCGACTTTGTTACTGTTGGCCGTAACTTATCCACCAACCAGTATGGCCTGTGCATAATCCACTGTTGGTAGAACAGGAATACTATTCAGCCGGCTGTACCTGCTTGGAAACCTACCTTCGGCTATAAATACTCCAACATCTTGGAATGGTAAGATCATCTGCTATCCAGTTATCTAGCAATCTCTTAATATACACTTATATTCAGAGCAATCTAGTCTGATTCTTACGCCGGAGGGTGGTCACAAGGAGGAACCCCCCCCCTTCTCAGTGACGAGCTTACGGTGTTTGTTTTGCAGGTCTCCTGAAGAACAGCCTTCTCAGCTAGATCTCATCCGTGGGAAACATTACTTAACCCCCAGATTATCTACAATCTGTCCAGGGTTCACTTAGTGTTTCTTCAGGTTCTTTTTCTGAAAGAAATCTTTCCGGGTTCCGATAATCAGCACGTTAAAATGTATACGGGTCCATTCAAAAAGTAGTCCTAAAGGGGACTATCCAAAAGTTATCTCTATGAGATAAATTTTGGACGAGTATTCTCTAAAAGGCTATCTTAAATGGATATGTTGATAAATATATTATACCTACACATATTATCCATACACACAAATAGGGGTTGTTCACGATTCAGTTTTGATGGTTTTTAGGTCAAACCACTATTAAAAAAAATTACTATCAAAAACCATTTCTCCCCCCCTCCCCCTTTTTTTCATTTCATCTATCTTTCACCATACTTTGACAATAACAACACCACCAGATCACCACCGCCACCACTTGACTGCCACGACCACCACCATCGCCGTTGCCGCCACCTAAATACCACCTCCGCTACCTGACTACCACGACCCCCACCACCAATGCCACTTTTGTCGCCACCACTACTACAATCATCATTACCACGACTCTACCATCGCTACCAAAAATCATAAAGTAGTGATTCATTCGATTATTAACCAAATAACACAAAGGAATAGTAATGAAACATTTAAGTAGCATTTGTTATGCATGAATGAGAGCTGGAATGGAATAGACCATTATGATAGAATGAAAAAAAATGTGTTTGGTTGGTCAATGGAATGAAATCGGCCATTACAAAGTTCATTTCATTCCCTCAAAAACACCCCAAATTCATTCCATCCACCCCCCTTGTTTTTTTTTCATTTCATCCCTCTTGCACACTATATCACATCCACCACTCTCCCACCACCACTAGCCATTGCCCTCTCATCATCACCACCCACCATCGCCGCCTACCATCACCCACCCGCCTCCGCCACCCGCCTCTGTCTCCACCACCACCAACCACCCACCACCTACCAATGTTGCCCACCACCACCAACCATCGCTCCCGGCCATCACCACCATCGCTCGCCATCCGTTGCTTACCATCGCCACCACCACCACCCACTATCACCACCACCTGCCACCACCAACAATCGCTCCCGGCCATCACCACCACCGCTCGCCAACCACTGTTTACCATCACCATCACCACCACCACCCCACTATCACCACCACCAACAATTGCTCCCGCCTATCGCCCATCTCCACCGCCGCCAACCACCCACCACCACGATTAGTGCTCGCCGCCGCCACCACTCTTACCATTTTTATTTTATTCTATGTTTTCTATCTTACCAAAATATAAAAAAACTAATAATTTATTTCATTCCCACATGGTAACTAAACCTGTCAATGGAATCGTAATGATCCATTCCATTACCTTGTCCATTTCATTCTCTCGTTCATTCCATTCAATCGCCCATTCCATTACCCCATACCAAACAAACTCTTTCAATTCCCTCAACCAAACATATATTTGCTTGATAATTAAATAAAATATCTTGATCACATGAATAATAACACTTTATCTGCATATAAATAAATATATTCAACAATCATGAAAATATATCGTAAAAGTGAAATATACAATCGTAAATTTAGTGGTAAAACTCTAGAGGATGAATATGGATCTTTTGGAGCTAATTACAGGTCAAAAGACACCTATTTTGGATTATAGCCCTTCCAAAATAAAAGAAAAGGGGGGGGGGGGGGGGGGGGGGAGGGGAAAGAAAGAACCGCACCTTTTGCTTCCATGTTTATTTTAAATATAAACCAGCTTCACAACCGCACCTTATGTTTCCATTTATATTTAAACTTTAATTATTCTCTAAAGGTGCGGTTGATGTATAGAACCGCATCTTTTGCTTTTTTGACATCGCACCTTTTGATCACTTTTGTAGTAGTGATGACATACTAGTGGGCGTATCATATATCACTTATAGATCAAATCGAATCTTTTCACTTATTAACATAAAACCGAGCATCTACAACAAACAACTCAATAGACAAGTTAAACAACATCTTAGTCACATCATAAAGAAGTTTAAGCTTAACACACTGTATATACACAAAGCCCGTCCTTTGAACACTTGTCTAGCCGGTAGATATACACAAAGCTCGTCCTTTGAACACCGCAACACAACATTTTTAAAACATTAATGTGCCATGGTATAACTTTTAACAAAATAAGAAAGAATTGTAGATACGACCAACGATGTTAAGTTGATGAGTAAATCAAGTAAGAGCTATCAACATAAGTCAACAAAATCAAACCATCACAAGTTATTTATTTTAAATTCTCAAGAACAAAAGATAACATTTAAAACTTGAAACTATGGACAACATACATATAGTAGAAATAAAGTTTTTTTGTAAGTTTGTGAAAAAGAAAAGTAAAAAAGTCGAAAAGGAAATAGATAGAGGCAATGGTTAAGGTCGTGGGTAGCTCACATGAGCCGAAGCGGCGTTGATTCCGGCGATTCCTTCATGTCGTTCTTGTCTTCTCCTCCACAGTTTTTTTTAATTGAGAGACTCTAATCTCACCAATAACCATAAAGAAACTAATATTCTTCTGAATATTATACCACTCATGCAAATATAGTATATTCAAGAGTAATTGCTAAAGACAAATGCTTAGAATAATTCAATGCTTATTCATGCACGAAAATGCCCAGATTTCTCTCTCTATTAATTTAATTTAGTTAGTTTGTGTTATTTGCATAATTTATTTATCTATTTATTTTGAACGGCCAATTTATTATATAGTAACAAAGTTCGGTGGAAGTTCGAGTGTTAGGTGCTCTTAGTTTTTTTAGAGGTAAAATGTTTGCAATCTACAGACCACATCTGTAAACATCTATAGAAGAAGGGGTAGACCAAACCTATGCAGTTCGCAAGAAGAAGACTGTTTTTTAACGTTTGTAGACTGTTAAAATAAACTGATGGTGGTGTACGAACAATGGTAGTGGATGGTGGTGGTGGACGGACGGTGGGTGGTGGTGATGATGGCATTGGTGGTAGAGGATGGGCGGTGGTGGTGGCGAATGGTGGGTGGTGGTGGATGGTGGTTGTAGACGGCGGTAGTGGAAGATGATGGTGGTGGTGGACGATAGTGGCAGACGGTGAGTGGTGGTGTCGGTAGTGGTGTACAATGGATGTTGGTAGATTGTGGTGTTTAACCCTTTACAAATCCTAAAAGATCTTAAAAGTGGATGGACCAAGTCTGCACCAAAAAGAGTTCGCGCTAACGTTTTTTAATTAAATATCTTCGAAAAACAAACAGTTTGTGGGTGACAACATCTACGCGTGGTCTGCATATCGTGAACAAAAGAACATACGTAGACTTTTTTATAAAAACAAACACCCTCCTTAGTCTGCATTTGCTAAATCTACCTTCATACAAATACATACACGTATCATTCACACATGCTAACATACACATACATAAAATAAATAAATAAATAAATAAATACAACAAAATGTCACATAAAAATAAATACATATATGATGAGCGGGTGGATGTGCGTTTATAATGTTTAATATTGCATGTTTTAATTAGTTTATTGTGTTGAATGCAATGAATATGTTTAGTTATGTATGTGTATGTAGCGGAAGCTTCAACTGTGGACATACTTATAGTGAGAATCAATCAATAACCAAGAAGTGGGTTTAATAAGAAAGTAAAAAAGGATGGTCTAGGAGGATTTGGGAAGAGTTTGGATGAAAAACCCAAAGCCGAAGCAAAAACAAAACAAGAAAAACCGACATAAAAGATTTCAAACATAAAATGGGCATATTTCGGGCTAGAAAATGAGTTATTGGAGGCATAATATATGAGTTTTGGGTCTTTTGGCGAGAGGAATCCAAATATGGGATTTTGACTGTATTTTGGGATTAAGGTGTAGCCTACGCCGTACTTGAATTTTTGATGGAGTGCGTAAGGCTTTGTCGTCCATGACATGTACCACATGTCGAAATTATAGGGAAAGATCACTTTTTAGCTCTCTATTTAATTGAACAAACCATAGATCAAAAATATACTTCCCTAAATGGATTGTGAGCGATTTTCAGAGGCAAAACAAGTCATCATCCAACAAAGATTCCAAGTTAATAAATCACAACCAATATAACGAATGGGGTGCGGGGTGGTGGCTTTTCCTACTCTTTAAAAAATGATTGTGGTTGTGGAATCGACTACAATGGTAGTTCGTGCGATGGTAGTACAATCAGAGGTGAACAAAAGCGAGCATAAGTGGATGCATGTGAGCAAAGATGGTAGTGCCGATTTGTGCAGTGTATCAGAGATGTTAGAATTTGCATTTACTGTAGTTATTTGGTGCTATTTGTTGACATTATTACTAACGAATGCCAATTTTTTACTGATGAATCACAAATTGCCCGCCAATAATTGGTTGCACGCAACTAACACTTGAAAAGGTTGGGTTGTAGCCTTATCATAAATCTTATCCTCAGCTACCAACAGATATTCTCATTAAACTTAAAACGATTATAACAAAGTGGCAGGTAAACGAGCAAAAGGTTGCATCACAACCTCCTTTTGAATAACAAAATTAAAAATGAAGCGTTTGGGACTTAGGAGTCGAAAAAATACCATACACGACACGTTGGAAATTATTTTAAATTTTTTTTTTTGGATCCCATTGGAATTTTACACATGGAAATTATGTTAAATTAATTCAAAAGTATTATTGTTTAAAATATGAAGAATAA
Organism: Bidens hawaiensis; assembly: GCF_021521415.1. NCBI lineage: Eukaryota > Viridiplantae > Streptophyta > Magnoliopsida > Asterales > Asteraceae > Bidens > Bidens hawaiensis. The sequence continues at coordinate 43,789 of NW_027495081.1, read as the reverse complement.
AGAAATACATGTATAAAAGGTATATACACATGTTAGTTTTCTTCTGAATCATATGGGAGACTTGGTATAAATATAATTTGATAATTTCCTTTATTTTTGGGTGGGATGTTAAAGAAATGAAGTTAGGGGTGGAAGAAGGGGCGGGAAGTAGTACAAAGTATGGGTAGGAGATGCATGATACGACAAACGCAGGGAATATATCCCCGAGGCATTTAGAACTAGCTACAATACATAGAAGGCAAGCCATAAAGACACGGTTAATCAGCCGATTACCCTCTTCAAACCTTTTTTTATTTATTATGCCATTACAACAATTCTTTATTAATATTTGCAGACATATTTTGAATTTAAATAAGAATACTTGTACGAAATTTTTCATAGCATTCATTTTGATCCCCAAGTTTAATTCAACTTCTTACATTTACAAATATTCATGATAACAATTATAGCATAAATGTCTTTATTAATTTCATGACTAACCCTATAGTCAAACAAAATTTACAAAGATAGTTTAACAGAAAAAATATATTTATAATGATTATAATGATAAAAAAAAAATAAAATAAAACACTTTCATACTTCAAATTTTCTAATTAATATCATGTTGAGTCATTTTTGTTTCATAAATTTTACCAACATAATAAACAGTTGTAACATACCCAATAGCGTAATCAGCCTACGTGCTATGAAATGTAATTTGAAGTTGTTTATTGTACCAAACGTGTGTTTTCTAACAGAGTTATACATTCATTATTAGAAATATGCATATTCAGATACTAACATTAAGCATATATTAAACATTTAAGCATAATACACATAATTAAAATTTAATTTTGAATAATGTAATATTCAAAAGCAACAAAAAGAAATTTAAAGATATAATATAATATACCTTGTACAGACGATCTGCGGATTGGATAGAAGAAGAAGCCAGATTTGAGTCCGTTTCCCGGAGAATCTAGAGCGCATCAGCCGCTGACCATTGCTTTCGTTTAATATTAAACAAATAATAATTTGATTAAACTACATAAATAATTCTTTTACTATATGTATGGATTTGACGGGATTTCCTATTATTTTATTTGATTATCATACCCTAATATAAAATTCTAGAGCCAACTTTAAACCATAGGGACTTGGAACTTAATTTCAATGTTAATTAGAGCATACATTTTTAGTTTTTTACTACTGAAATTCTTTGACTAACATGTTTGTTTTTCTAAAGCTAAAGCATTATAGCCCATACCAAATTTTTGTAGGGTGCTAAGGCACCCTTTAGGCATCCCATCAGATACATCGGTTTCATTTTCAAAAGCACCACAATCAAGACGGCAAAGGAAATCGGTTTTTACTACCTGAGTTGGCTAACTAATTGTGTCCGATGAAATATCATGTAATTGATTGAAACACATTATAGTAGCTTGGTAGGAACACCTGCTTTGGATAAGTTTGGCATGGATGGAACACAAACACTATCAATATATAAGCTTCTAGGTACTTTGATATATATATATATATATATATATATATATATATATATATATATATATATGAGGTGACCTAATTTGATAGGATGAAGTGAATCGGGTTCTTTGGATACTTCTCAATGTGTCCCTAGCAGATATTTAACCGGTTACTGAATAGCGTCAAAATTAGCTTAAAACAATATATGTATTATATCTTTTATTGTGCATTTTAATGTTAAAAGAAGTTGAAGTTTGATATAAAAAAAAACAAAAATAAGACTTTAAAGAGAAAAAGATTATGACTAATCGTGTGATACATGTTATGAATCTAATTGCTTGCATTTGTAAATTAGACATGCTTTGTATTTTAGTTTCTTTACATTGGAAATAGAATATTCTGTTAACATATTTAAACATATAAACTATTGGTTAATCACTACAATAATAAAAAGAATACTGTAAGACAAAGTTACAATATTAATTGGCACTTTACCTTTATAACACACACATGCATATAATTAGACCGTCCTTGGTGGGGTTTTAAATCAAAAAAATATATATAAAAAAATTGAAAATGTATAGAATTTATTTAGGGATATAAAATATGTCATGGGGAGAGGAAATAAGAAGAAAATTACAAGAGAAGAGAACAAAAAGAACAACCTATCACCTAGACAAAGCCATGCCCACAAGTCACGTGAGTTTACCATGTTATACGGTGAGTGAAAATAGGGTTAATTAATTTAATTTAGTGTTTTGGTTAATATTAATATTTATATCGATGGGTGTGTGTCGACAGGTTGGTTGGGGTGGGGTAGGTTTTAAGCTTGAATGCATTTAATTTAGAATAAGTTAATTAACGGTGGTAGTAGGAATAATAGAAGGTGGGTATAATTAGACACGGAGAGGGAATATTGGTGTTGGGAAAATCAAATCTCTTCTCTCACTCGACTTTGAATGGGATCTTTACCTACGGAAATGGCAAATGTGTCACGCATATCTACTCGTGCGTTTTACGTTGGATATTAATATAACCTGTCACAATCCTTATCTCCTAGTAGTATTTGTAAAGAAAGGACTCTATTAATATACAAGATAAAATATTAAGTATTGGTGTGATTTTTTCATAGAACATGAATCTAGCATTAACATTGCAGGTTTAATTTTGTTTAATAAGTTCAACTTAAATTGGATAAAACCCGCAAACATATTTAGCTAAACAGCGTTGATCGCAGGTTAACTTGATGTGTTCTGTGTTCATATACTTTGTCGTTTATTATATAGGAAAATTGGTTTTTATTGGTCCGAAATATTGCCTTTTTTTGTCATTGCCGGTCGCAACTAATAAATTAGTCACTAACGGTCCCAACTTTTAATTTATTTTTTCCTAACGGTTCGGGGCTAACAGAATCCTAACGTCGTTAGTTTCAGGTCGGCGGAAAAACGTTTTGGCCAAGAAAGTCAATTATTTTTTCCGGAAAACACCACCTGAACACCGTCACCACCACCAATTGACTCACCGCCAACCAACCACCATCACTTAAGCACCATCAACTGATTCTGACGATGGTTCTAGGGTTCCGGCACCTCAATAATTGGGGTTTTTACTATAAAAAGGTTCCTAAAGGTACGATACAAAGTTACCATGATATTTGGGACAAAATTGTTGAGTTTTCGGGAAAAAATGTGTGTTTTCTGGTCAAAAACGTTTTTCCGGCGACCTGAAACTAACGACGTTAGAATTCTGTTAGTCACGGACCGTTAGAAACAAATACGTTAAAAGTTGGGACCGTCAGCAGCCAATTCGTTAGTTGAAACCGCCAGTGACCAAAAGATGATAGTTGGGATCAATAAAAACCAATTTTCCTATTATATATTATTATATATATATATATATTTTAATTTTTAAGTGTACTTAATGTCAAAACATAATATTTCTGGGAATGTGTTTTCAGAAGCTACGTCAGCTCAATATTATCGATCTCTTATATGTTAGCTATAATGTCAGTTGTCAGTAAATTGACTTTCCAGTTTGATGGAACATCTAGTAGTGGGTTGAAACTCTAATGACGACTATTGACGATGGATCACCGAATAACACTTTACTTACGGGTCACTGGCAAAACATTCACGACGGAGCACCAACATATGTTATAGACACACTGTCGAAGACAACTTCATTTACGGATTACGTAAAGAATATTTACCAACAGAGCGTTGACGACCAATAGAAAATTGTTGACAATTGCTCTTTTTTATTGAAAAACTAAAATAAGAAATAATTACAAATGTGTTGAGATTGCTCAGCCATCTTGATGAGCGGGGTGAAAGTGTGTATTTATAATGTTTAATATTGCGTGTTTTGATTCATATATCATGCTGAATGCAATGACTATGCTTAGCTACGTGCGTGTAGGTAACAAAAGCATAAAGGAGTATACCGGAGCACTAATAATGATAATTAAGAAATAACCGAGAAGTGGAATTGATGTAGAAACATGTCGTGCGAAAAGGGAGTTGGAACGAAGAGTTGGTAAACGTGAGAATACCGGAAGCGAGGATAATTAATTTGCCAAAAGTGATCACTGAGAAACGCAACGAATAAGGTCTGAGGACCACAACCAAAATAAAGGAAGTAAACAAGCTAGAACGTCGAGAACCGCATGGAGATGTGGTTGTGGTATGCAGTGAAGTGATACATGAAAATAATATTAAAAAAGGATTGAGGACTGCACCGACCCGAAATTCGCTAAAAGTAGTTTTTTGAGTTTTTAAGCCGTTAGGATGAATGGAAAATGGAGGTTACGAATTTTCTTTGTTCTCCAGCTGTTTTTTGTTAATATCGAGCCATTTTTAAGGTTTCAATTTTCCTCCAAGCTTATATCTTCATGCAATCATCGTTTCAATCAACCATTTAAGATTCCACAATGTTCATGAGCAGCTAATTTTCTTTCTAACCACCTCTAGGTGGAAGGTTCGTTTATGTTAATTTAAACCCTGTCTTTATTTGAATTGTTTTTCATTGGTTGAAAATACTTTTGGTTTAATTAATTTAAATGAATTGTCTGTGTTGTAAATATCTGTCACTTATCATTCGATTATGGAATTGTTGAATCGCGAGCGGTTTGGTTATTATGGTGGGTATTTAGCTTATGCAATTGGGTAACCAGATCTTTATCCTTATGTGTAGATGTAAGGTTTGCCTACATCTCATCATCCCTAAACCCTACGTTTAGCTAGTTATTTGTTAAATTTGCTGGATATTGTTGTTGTAATAATTGGGTAATTAGATTGTGCAAGGATTATTAAAAACTTGTCTTTAATTATCATTCTAATTAAACCAGTTACAAGACCATGTCTATGTAGGTTCCAATTAATTAAATAGGTTTGGTGAAGCATTGAACCAAAGGATGAGTGCAACTTTCTTTTAAAATGAATTTTAAATCAATTAAGTAATTGTTTGCGGTTGTTTTACATCATTCACTTTTCAAAATCACTTGGTATCAGCTGCCCACTTAAGTTAGTTAATTTTAGTTTTAATAGTAAAACAAATTGTACGATACTGATTAGACGCTCATCATGGACATGATACCCTATTTACACTAGCTATCAAGTTTAATTAAGTTTTTGAACGACTAAAACGACGGTCATCGCATCTTCCATGCTAACTATCGTGGACACGATACCCTACTTACACTAGCTATCAAGTTTAATTAAGTTTTTGAACGACTAAAACGACGGTCATCGCATCTTCCATGCTAACTCAACCTACCGTGTCTAGAGGTTTGCGACATGTTTCCATCCAACCTTCAAATGCACCAATAACTCCTCCTCTTTGTTGATAATCAAAGTAAATGACTATATATGTACAACACCAACCTACGGCGGAATATGCATGGGCGCAAACTGTTGGTCCACAAATTCCAAGACACTAGCATAACAATATTATTGACATATCTAAATATTTATTAAATTTAAACAAGTACAGATCATCTCAAACAATTACAATTAAAACCAAACATATAATACAACTACATCTTGTCTTTTCTTTTATTAAATATCCTAATGCTCATTCAATGTGATTTTCAACCTTCACTGCATCCCATAAGATAACCTGCAATATGCGTACAAAATCAATATGTTTATAAAAACGAGGTTGAGTAAGTAATGACCAGTTTTGACACTAACTAAAATATATGAGAAAATCTACAAATCAATATTGTGAGTATCAATAATTAAATAATGAACAAATAATTGATGTCGTTTGACCATTGTGTAGCGAATCAGGCTTTGGCTATTAAGAAGAAATAAATGAGTATGCTAGAATAAATGACGGAATTCTCTGAATGCTAGAATTAAATAAATAAGCAAGTAAGCAAATGACAAGTAATCATTTAGTTGATCAGCACAACAAATCATGATTTGCTAGTTAAATGTGATAAATGAATACAATGTAGGTACGAATAAAGTCCCCAAAAAAAATTAAAAACAATTAAAATATGGGAGTGATTGCTTACCTTAATGATTGGTGAGCTAAACAGTAAAATAAGAATAATAAACGAATCCTAAGCCTTTAACGCGCTGGCTGATCCAACACGAACTAATTTGGAACTTTAAGACATTAAACTAGATTTAAAAACAAGAATATAGCCGCTAGAATCAGATCAAACGGATGTATGAAACTCAAGATATGAAATATTTGATGGTTAAGCGAGCTGGTACTGTTCAGAATCCAAACTTCGAATCAGGAGTCGAATTCTGACCTATACACTCAAAATTTCAAAACAAACATAAAAGTTTTATGTCCCAAAAGCTAAATTTGACCAGAAGATAGAGAAATCAAATAATCAAATATTTTGACTATTATGCCCTAAAACGGGCCGAGATCAAATTGAACACCAAGACTCTCAATCCGAGAAACTGATTGAGGCCTTTGTTAAATTAATAAAAACCTACAATATCACAGAAGAAATTTACCCAACCAATGAGTAGAAGTAAGAGAAATTCGTGGTCAAAGGAGTCTTGAACACAAGAGTCAAACTAAGCTTGAAAGAACTTGAATAATCTTGAAGAAATTGATAAAGGAAGAGAGAAAATTCGTGGACTATGGGGAGGACGGCTGGAAGGTAGTAGTTTTTAGGGTTTAGAGATGTATTATGATTAAGTATATTATTCCTAAATTGTTTATTTGGTAATAATTCGTTTAAGGAAACCGAAAAAGCTTATTAAGACAAAATCGGGCTAGTTAACTTAAAGATTTTGTTTGCACAACAAAAGAAAATGAATGTTACATATTATAATATCAGATGGCATGACTTGGGATTTACTTTTCGTGATTAGGGTCGATTTACGAAAGATTTGCCATTACCGGTAAACAAAACGATCTGCTGAGTTAGTCGCGCTACGCGACCAACTATGGTGAACTCCACCGCACTACCCGACAGGTGATGTTTTACCATATTTTCCAAAATGTCATATTTAGTCCCTGTATTTTCATAAAGAAGTTTTTAGCCATTTTAAGCGATTTTAAGAGTTTTTAAGTGTTGTTTGACGAGTTTGAAAGTTATAAAGATATAATATGAGTTAAAACCAAGTTAAATACCAATAAATACAAGTTTTTTTGTTAATACGGAATATTCAAATTACATTCCCGAGTCGGGTAAACGAATACGAATACAAGTATGACAAATATGAAATGTTACAATATATATACATACACCGTTGTCGAATGAAATGACGTGTAAGATCTCTCAGTGTTGTAGTTGTCAGGATCAATAGCTATGACATAATTGGGATCTTAGTGGTCTTAACGTCGAAGCTTCACCCTTTTTCGGCCTTCAAGATTCTCTCCATATGATTGTGGCCTTTCAACACGAATTATGTTGGCTTGGTGTCAACATATGTCTATTGTGGTAACTGGGCATACTGTCACACCCCAAACCACGGTCTAGGTGTATGACACATATGTTAATTGTAAAAAAATCAGAGTTACGTTTAATAACGAAAGACTTTATAAACTTTTGGATTTAAAGTGTAATATTACCAAAGGCGGGATTATAAAATACCCGTTTTAAGTTATAGCAAAAGTATTACTTGTTTAATTACAAACCACCATTTTAATATTTTAAGTTTATACAAAATAGATCCGAGCCATCGGATATCTTTTGAGCACTTCGTTCCTCCAAGCGCTAACTTTGGTCACCTGCAATATGTAAGAAATACGTCAGCAACGAATGCTGATGAATATGCTGACGCTAAAAATATTTTCTTTACTTAATCATCTCTCGAGACTACGTAGGCCTTGGCCCAACATGGCTTAGGAATAATCAAGTTAAAACAACACAATTTATAAACTCAAGTCTCTATACTCGGTTCCCCAAGCATACACCGCAGCGTTCGACTAGTTGAGTGCCTATACGTATACACAAGGTCATATGTAACATTCGTCAATTTTCGGACCCAAAAACCCGACTCATTTAATTTTTTTTATTATTATTTATTAATTTATTTTTCTTTTTCTCTTCTTCCCTCCCACCATCGGCCAACACTTTTCTTTTGCTTCATTACCCACGATTTAAGGCCTGGAATCATGGAATTGACTTTGTATAAACGTTAAGTGATCAAAAACGCGTCCAAATCATACCTTAATTGTGTTAATCAACAACCAATTGACAGCTCAATGCCAAAAACGAACCGCGGACCATTCGATTCCTAAAACCCTATATAAACTCGTTTATATTTCAATTACACTCGTCCACAACTCACTCAAGCTATCACGACCTAAACCCCTATACTTAATTAGATCAGTTCACTCGTCATAACTCGTTCATTCATCCCTAAACCGCCGGCGCTGCTTGATCTCGTTCACCAACCTCTGATCGTTGTTAGAGGTAATTGTATACATGGTTAGAATCGCGATCCAGTGTTGATAAAAAGCCCTAAGGTTTATTGGAAAAACATTAACAGATTTGGATCAATTGAATTCGTTAGGGTTCTTAGCCAAATCTGTTGATGTTTGCTTATGTTTATATTATTTGGGTTCTGGGTATTGTTGCAAGATGTGGGATGGCTCAACTGGTTAAGACACTTGAATCCCGGGGTGGAGGTCGCGGGTTCGACCCCCTGCCACCCCGTTTTGCCTCCTTTTTTTGGGTATTTTGTTACAATAATCAATTCCAATCATTTTAAAACCTAAATAAATGATAAATAATTTATATCTTATTAAAACCAACATATTAACTCGTTGTTTTCCGAATCTCGTTTAAAACTATATATATATATACATATATCTATGTATATATAAACATATGTATAATGGTTATTAAAAGTTTATAAGAGTTTTTGTAATGAATATTTAGAAAGATTTTGTTTATTTAGAATACATAAATTAAGGATATAATAATTATTTACATAATAATTTGGCTAAGTAATTTATAAACAAATGGCATTTTTATAAATATATATTGTTATCACTTTAACAATATAAGTACAAATATTTTATAAACAATTATATTTTATACAAATATTAATTTTTAAGTAATCTTTATTAACCATAAACTCTAAATACAATATGCTATACTCTTTATACCCGTTCGTGTCTTGTTTCTTTCTTAGTCAAATTGTTAATTTGTAGTATTTTTCCATTATTACACTTGTTAGGATTTGACTTTGCTACCTCTCGAGCGCGACGCTTATTCTCCTACCAATCTTAACGTATATTATTCGGTTGCTTATTCTCTAAGGTGAGTTTACATATCCCCCTTTTTTCTCTTTTACGTTTTGGGGGTGTCATGTATACCATATTTACATTACACATTTTTATTTCCACATCTATTCAAAACACAATTCGATATATGTTTATGTGTGACTATTGCATGCTCTATGATAATGCTCTATGTGCTTAATTGTTTATTTTATGTTTGGTGGTTGGTATCTCATCCTCATCTATCCTTATCTAGTATGATCATACATTACCCAAATACATTGATTTCGTATCAATAAGAATGAGTCCACATCTATTTAGTTATTTACATTTTCATAGAAATAGTAATACTCATCATTTACATATGAATTGTGGTTTTTATCTATATATGTATCTCAACTAAAACTTATGTATTCTCACCAACATTCGTGTTGACAAACTCTATTTTTATACATGCTACAGGTACAAGTAATTTACATTGTTCAAGATCGAAGAATTTAGTTTTACTTTAGGATATTATTCAAAATACAAAACACGATGTAATTGTTGTTCTGTTTATTGAATTTATGTACTTGTTTTGATATTAATGAATTAAATAATTATTGTCACTTTAATTAGTGTCTTTCGAGCTACTGTCCAATCAATAAGTTACGCCCCGACATGTTCCGCCTTTGGTCGGGGTGTGACATTATACTCCCCACAGGCGAGCGTAATTGTGACCAGGTGTGGTGTGCCCACCACATATGAAAGGATCTAGACAAATGTATACTATAGCCTGATGCCAGTATTTATACATTTGTTTATAAATATTTTAGAGACACTTAGTCTCATGTAAATTTTTTCATATAACACGTTGGCTCGTTTTGAAAACAAGTTTGTAAAAGTTTGGGGGCGTATTCACCTTTTGATTTGGATCGGCTTCAAACACCGTCCGAGGGTCTTTCCCGTTGCTATCTCGCACCTATAGTACGAGTATAACCAATTGTTAGTCGGACGTACAATCCGGCTTAAGACCTTTAGTCTTATTTTATAAAATTTACCTCGATGAACCTTTAGTTCAAATCTCTTTTACTTTAAAACCTTTAGTTTAAAAGTAATTTATAAACCTTTAGTTTATTTATAAAACCCTACATTTCTTCTTCTCTAAGAAACGTATTCTTTTTCTTTTATTATTTAAGAATAATTATTATTACTTAAATAATATTTTCAAAACAAAGAATATATACTTACACACATATATATATTTATCAATATTCATAATCGTATATTTTGTTCTTTTATTTGTTATGTTTACTCTTTCTTTTATCGAGGTATCGAGTATAACCTCGACTTAAGGTTTAAGCATTTTTATAATATTTATTTTATTCGGGCATTATGTCTACCTTTGTTTGGCTTATAAACTCTAACGACTTGAGCAGCACTCCAACGCCGCTTCACTTTCTTGATAAACTCTTTTTCTTGATACACCTTTCTTGGCACGCCAACGATAACACCAATCTTTCACCACTTGACGGTACACCTTTCGAGAGTAATGACCATCTTGATGTCGAGATATACAAACTCCTTCTTGGTCAATATGTTGGTGGAGAGTGGCACGAACTTTGAGACGGATCGAGGGTATGGTTGGTATAACTTAGAGAGATGTTAGAGAGAAGTGAGAGAGCTTTGTTTGGTGTGAGTTGGACTTGAACCCCTAGCCCTCTATTTATGGGCAAATTTTGTAGCCCGTCGCGGTACGCGACGGCCTCCTTGGCAAGCCCGTCGCGTATCGCGTTGTAAGCTGCCTGAGTCACCACATACACCTGCCACGTGGCGACACGTGGCAGACGTTGTGCCACGTGTTGACACGTGGCGACAAGTGGCAGACGTGTTGCCAGGTGGCGACACACTGTGTCACCGTCTCCCACGTGACACACGTGTCACACTGTGTTAGACCACGTCATCGCGATACGCGATGACGTTGGTTCAATAGCGATCGCGTATCGCTGTTGACTCCTTCTAGATACTTTTGACCAATCCCCTCGTAATACGCGATGGGCTTGTCCTTTGTCCCGTCGCGTATTGTGATAGGACAATAAAACAAATATTTATTTTAAACCCTAAGGTTTGGAATTTTGACATTTTTGGTCCTTTGACTATGGAAACTTTACACTTTGAACTCGAAATTTTTTCGATGTTACACATACCTCAGTATTAATCTCTCAAATAAAAGAGGATTAACTAATTTACATAGACTTCGTCAGCGTAACAACTATAGATAGAATGTTTCATTGTCTACATGGATCTATTTATAGTTTGAGAATATAATGGATGTTATCATGACAACTAATCTATCTAATTATCATAATATATTTTCCTAAAAAGTGATATCCCATACTAACAATACCATTACCATTAATATGTGAAACCCCATATTTTCATGTAACTCAGTTAACACAATCTCCGTTATCTTAAACGTCATAAATAACATTTACAAGAGTTAGTTACGAGTCGCACACACACACGAGTCTGTCTATACGCGTTGCTGATTAATGTTGAACTAGACATGTTAAATAATTTGAATACATTTGCTATGTGCTAGATGATTTTATGTGTTCATGCTTTAGTGCATATGCTTGCTTAACATGCCATTAGTTATTAGTAATATATATATATATATATATATATAGGGGAGATTACAATTAAGAACCCCTATGAGTTTTAAGAACTCGAAAGAACTCAGTGTAACGATTTTTTTTTTGAATTTTTTTACACATGCGTAATATATGTAAGTTACATACACGTAAAAAAATTACAGAATTATTTACGCACCGGGTCGACTTTTTACACATCTGTAACGGACGTAAAAGTTAGTGTAACCACTTACATATTTATTCTCTCTCCTACTTTGACTTTTTGCTAAATTTAATCTCAACCACATATTCCAATCCATTTAATTAAATGTGTGGCCTAGAATTGAGTTCTTAAGTTCTTAAAACTCAACATGGTTCTCAAAATATCCATCCCATATATATATATATATATATATATATATATATATATATATATATATATATATATATCAACCCGTAGCGCGTCGCTACGGGTGTGGCCAAATCCCTAGTGATGCACAGGGGAGTGTCAGACGTAAATTTTGTTATAAAGTTATTTTTAAAACCCTAATCATCCCATAACCCTTTCCAATCGGTCTTGGACAATTTCTCTTGCTTGTTGGGCGATTTTGGGTGCTTGTGAATGATTAGAAGGCTTAGGATATCATTGGATAATTGTTCTTGTAAGTACTTCATCATTGATTAGTCGTTTACTTGCTTATATATTGAATTCTTTATGAAAACCGAATATGATACCAAAGAATTCTATATTATGGATATTACATGATTGTTATATTGTTGTGTAATCGTTATATGATGAAATAAAATGTTAGGTTTTGTCGTATATATTATTTTGATCGAGTTATGTTGAAATCAGAATGTTAACAAATATATACTCGCTTATTGTTTTGTCTGTAACTTGATGTTACATGCATGTTTTTGATCGAGATGCTAAACCCGAGTCTAGTTTTTAAAAATTTTAGATTTGTAATTTTGGACTTGTGAATCATAGTTTTTCTGATTTTATAAAATTGTGTGTCAAGCCTATTACGACAAGTTGTTTCCTAACCTTACTACCTAGTGTCATAACTTGAAATTGATAAAGCCAAATGGGTTGTTCTAATTCTGGAACTTAAAAAATTTGAGTCTAGAAGAATAACAATCGGTCTTGCATGATTTAGATATATGTGGCGGAAGAACCATGTAAATAAGTTTTGTTGCGCAATCTAAGTGCACCTATTTATAACCAAGTGCATCTATTTATACGTAGAACATAGTTAATATTGATGATTATTCAAGCAACTATTATAAACATCTTTGCAAAACTGAAGCAACTTCCGGTGCATAGCAAATTCAGGTCGATCAGCTTAACCGACGGCAAGGACCCCACAACCAGAGGCTGCCACTATGACGCCACAACCAGGGGCGCTGCACATGTACCAGGTTCTTTGTTGGGTTTCGCCCCCTTTAACTATCAAGTTGCATAAGCAACATAAAATAGAATAATATTGATCAAGTACGTGTATACTCCGCACCAACTCCTCACTTGTATTACGTATAGTTTGTTCTCCCAGTTGACCTAAATTATTAATGCCAATAACAAAAAATGTTCTAATGACACTAAATCATCAACATTAGGCCGATGACAATGTACATAAAGAGTAAAAACAACGCTAACACAAACAAACCAGATAATTCAAAATTGTCATGGTGGGGTGTGGTCTCTGATATTTTCAATTTATGCTCCCTGTAAGTCTTAAATGGTCCCGTACACTAGCCATCTTTTTGCCCCTTCATCATTACGGTTTGAGATCATGGCTTTTTGAGGACATCAACTACTCTGAAGAAATAAAGAAAGATATTAGAGAATATTCTATATAAAATGTCAAAAATTGCATAGTAGAATGCAACTGTTGGCTGTTTACATAGAAAAAAAAGCCACTCAGCTCAAAAATGTAAAAATTGTTTATATTTAAGTAGGAAATATTTTGCAGCAACATATTGTAATTTTTAATGTTCAACAAAATTTGAGGTTTATGGAACTCTTTTGTTAGTGGCATTATTATTATTACTATTATTATTATTATTTAATGGTCAACAAAATTTTATGAAATTGTTTTGAACATATTTATTTCAAGTTTTGTTTTCTCGAGTTATTCCAAGCATTCCTTCTGAAGAAACATCATAATTTCTTTTGCATATCACCTTCATTGTGATCCCCTTCTGTCTCTCTGCTCATTTATGATATTCTCAAACTTTTTTACTTCCTATTTACTAACTTTTTCTTGATATCCGCAACCTTTAACCCTCTTCATAAATCTGTAAATAATAATAAAATAACCCAAAGTAAAACCTTCTTTTCTGGTCATCGCTTACAAAAAGCTATCCTTTCTCCAATTCTTCGTCAAACCTCAAACCTAACCTACTACTGATAAAGCCTACACACTCTTTACTACTAACCCATCTCTCTATGAAACACCAAGCATTAGTTAATCATAAGGCACTCATGATATAATCACAAACCATCCAATCTGTCTTTTTAAGTTTCTTTTGTTACATAATCATTTCAACATCATGTTTCTTGCTTCAAGAACTGCCTCAATGACAACTTTACCTGATCTATCCTTACAAATCAGCCCTCCGGTTGTTACCGATAATATTATCCAAAGATCAAACTGCAGCTCTCCCACTACTGATTCCAACAGCAGCGGAAGCGATTTAAGCCACGAAAACGGCTTAATTAACGTGTTTAACCAACAATATTACCAGCCGGATATGCGAGGGTTTGTTACTCATGGAGTTAATATTAATAACCTTGATCAACCTGGGCTAACCCTGGGACTTGAGATGGCTGGTTTTAATATTAATCCACATATCTCACATCATCTTCCCATGATACCATTGCATTTACAAAGAAACAATCTTCTTCTTCAACATCAGTATGCAAACCAACAGTTTATTCAACCTCAAAACTATGGGCATGAGTTTAAGAGGAGTTCGAGGATGGGTAACCGTGTTCGAAGGATCGTTAGAGCTCCTCGGATGCGATGGACCTCGACTCTACATGCTCACTTTGTTCATGCTGTTCAGCTTCTTGGTGGCCATGAAAGTATGTTAATTTCTTTTTAGTTTTTACATATATTCTATAATTTACTTTAATATTGAAAGTAATTGAAAGTAGTGTGGTGTTGCTTTTTATGAAAATGTGCAGGAGCAACCCCTAAATCAGTGCTGGAGTTAATGAATGTGAAGGATCTAACTCTTGCTCATGTTAAGAGTCATCTACAGGTTTGTATCCTTCTTATCTAATTTATCTACAACAAGATCACACATTTAAAGTGTCATTGTGCTAGAAGAACTGTTTGAAACATTATAAATATAATTGTTTTGTATTATATGTAGCAATTAGCATTATACCTTTGTTGGAAGGTTAGAGCAAATTAGAAAAATACATAGATAAAACGATAAAATAGGTCTAGTTGGAAAACTGTATGAACTTTACAACATACTTTTATAGTGATTTTGTATATAAAAGTTCTCAGAAAAAGGTTGGAAATGATTTTTCCGACATGCGTTTCTCCGTGCAGTTTTTTTTGTTGGGAAATCGGTTTTCCAACGAAAACCGTCGTAAGGAAATGACTAATTTTCTAGTAGTTTGTATCATAGTCATTTACATGGATCTTTTATTTTTTGCATAATCTGAGTTCTTATCACAAAACTGTTGACATTTTGGTCAGAAAGTAGTGACATTATAGAAGAGAACACTATAATAATGAAAAGGAAAAAAAAGAGAGCAGACATGCATGTCACTTTAATACCTTATTTTAGTTTAAAATTTTCCATGAAAGGGAAGGCAGTGTGGGGGAGGGACAAAACAGCAAATAAAAAGGAGAAATTTTTTTTCTTACAATTATTATTATTCACATATTTGTGGGATGTATTCATGCAGATGTATAGAACAGTGAAGAGCACTGACAAAGGAGCAGGTACAAGATTTGAATATTTTCTTTCTACTATTAAGGACCCCCATGCATCATAGTTTTTTCTTAATTATAATCTACATGAGATTGATTAGTGTTTTATGAGTGTACGTGTTTGCAGCTGGACTTGCAGAAATAGATATGATAAATCCAAGGACTCAAAGGACATTACTTCAAATGGAGGGGAGTATGTCAACGTTTGATGATAAGTTAGATAATACCAATCATTCTCTTTACCCAACACCACCAGCTACACTACAAACACCTCAAAGGTTAGTGTGTGTGGCACTGATGAGTACATGTATATGCAGTTTACTTACCAAGTTTTGTTCTTTTCTCTTATCTTGTTGGTTCATCATCATTACTTGTTTGAAGTTATATAAGATATGATGCCAATTTGACTTAAGAACAGGCATCTAATAGGTGCACATCAGAAACATTCAAAAATGCATAGTGTTTGTTGGTTAATGAATATTGTGTTGATCTAGCTAGCATCTTGTCTTTCTTTGTTGAAATAAAAAAAAATAGTATTTCCCTTTAACATAATCAAAACATCAACATTTTAATTAAAGTTTCAAGATGTTTTCATTATAATAGATTTATCCTTCTATATTAAAGAACCATGATGACATATCCGAGGTGGTGAGTACGAATCCTTGCAATTGCAAATGTAAATGATTTCGAGAAAAACTAAAAAGCTAGGGAAATGGCACAAGTTTTGAGTCATTAGTAATGTTATAGGGTGTAATTTGGAGAACATTTATCCATGCTTAGGATATATTTTTATAAAACTAGAAATAATTTAGCTAATCTAAGGTAGCTAGGGTATATAAGTTAATATCTCTTTTTGTATGTATCGTACAGTTTTTAAATGAGAGTTAGCTAGAACATTTAATGTAAAAGACATGCATTAGCTTGCCTTTGTTGACCTAATTAATTACCTTTGGACGGCCATTGATAATATTCAACTATACCAGCCTGAAATACATAGGTGGTTATAGATTTCATTAAATATAACTTAATTAGAAACTAGTAATATTCTATATATACTTTATTTTTAGTCTTTTAAAACACTTTAATATTGTTCCCGTCTTAAAGTGAGATTTCACCGATCTTGGAAAATTAAATAAAAAAGATATCTATTTTTTTAGTTATTCCCATTTTCATTTTATTTCACGTGTTCTCTTCTTTCAAATAGACCCCATTCAGTGTAATTTTACCTCCAATGGTTTTCTTGTCTGACATATAAACAACGAACCTCTTCATTGGGTGACAAGAAAATAAAATGTGCAAAGATAAATATGATGAACAAATTAGGGCTGGTCTGTTATATTTCAATAATCACATTGTTAATTAATACAATTAGTCCAACAATAAGTATGACAAGAAAGTAAGGATATGACACTTTTATAATTAACTTATAACGTTCTCTTTATTCAATGTTATTATGGTTCTTTTCTTGAAACTATACATGCGATCTCATGTAATCTACATTATTAAGCAGAGGATCGTGGTCGTTGTCAGCAGAATCATATGATTCAAGCTTCTCGAACCAAGAACATATGCCAAACTGTTCTACACTCGGAGGAATTGATACAAAGGTATGGATATATAAGCACTATTGTTAGCTTGTGATACATATACATATCTAATTATGGAGATTATTAGTGATCCATTTATTATTTTTCTATAGGTAGATGAACTTGAGACATCGTTGCAATTGTCTGAAAAGCATATGATACCCAATCTCGAGTTCACCCTTGGGAGGCCTAGCCAGCACATGGACGATTGAATCCTCAAACCAAAATGAATGCTGATAGCAAGTAACTGGTTTAAAAACATATGTGTTGTTTCTCTAGCAGCGAAAGGTGTTTAATGTTGCATGCTAGGTGTATTAACCTTTGACAATTTTGTATCATGTAGCATGTAGAGTGAAAACTGGAGAGATGAATGTAGGCAATCTTCAGAATAATAATTAATATCTTAACTTTTAAGGGTTTAATATTGTTGCATGTGCGATTACCAACAAACCATGCATCATAAAGATAAAAACCATATTTCTTTTGAGGCTAAGTAGTAACTGATTAATAAAAGGATCTAACTCAAAAGACAAGAGAAGGATATCGAGTTCTACATCTGAGATGCATAACTTGCAGACCGACTACACATTATGAATCAGAATTAATTCATTCTTAAACCAAAGAATAACAGATTTCAAGAAGAAACTGAATTGTGATCATAAAGTGAACCAACTATATATTATCCTTACTGGAATGAAGAAATAGAATTGTGATACATACACATTATACATTCCCCATGAATAACATAAGCCCCTAATGGTGATCATCTAGTTCATACGTCCTAGTTCCTAAGGATATATGTTATGTTCTACACTTACCAAATGGTTCTTGCTGATCACACATATATACTTGTTACTATACAACTATTGCTATGGAGGGCTACTTGCTACTAAACACCATTGGTACTAACTACATACTACTACCTATCAACAACGGTGGTAAGCATGAAATATTCCAGTTGACTTTATGTCTGACTAAATTTGTCAATATATTATGACAATCTCGACAATTATTTCAATCTCCAAACTTAACTTATTCAACAAATGTTAAGAGCATTCAAATAGTTTAGATCTGTTGGACCTAGTAATGCCTTTGTTACCATCTCAACAATATCAATTCATCAGCATTTACATTGGGTTGCTAACACCCCTTAAGAAGTACAGCATTACATTGATATGTTTGCTCATCTCGAGATACATCTAAGTCTTTGACAAATGTATTGCGCTCTAGTTATATATCTCATAAGATAAATGTTAACCCAAGTTTAGTCACAAAATCCTTAAGCCATATGGTTTATTTCACTAGTTCAGTCAAAGCTATACACTCAACTTCCGTAGATGCTAAAACTATAATATGTAGTAACGATGTTTTCCAACTAACTCGGCATCCTAGAACTTGAAAAGCATAACCACTAATAATCTTACTTTGTCAAGATCTTATGAAATATCAGCATCCACATATCCAAGAATCATATCATCATCTTGACCATTACTAAACACCAACCCAACCTCCCTTGCACCATACAAGTACCTTAGTATCCAATTTATAGCATCCCAATGTCCTTTACTAGGATTTGCCCAAAACTACTAGCCATACTAATAACATATCCAATATTCGCTCCTGCACATACAATTATTGTATATTAGAGTTCCAACACCATTGGCATATGGTACACGTACCCACAATATATTCTAATTTAGGCATTGTTTGTGGAGAGTTTTTTGTTTGACAACTTTAAATTCTTGGTAATAAGAGAAACATATATTGGATAAACAAATGATAGAAAGAACAAAAGTGTAGGACAAAGTAACTCTTAGAAAGGAAAAGCAAAAGGAAAAGCACATCTAGACATGGAACATACCATGCTATTTATTGTGAAAAGAATTAATGTAAAAAAGTGAAACATCTTCACATTTATTTCTTGACCTTTCTTTTACCAAATCTTTTGGCATATAAGTTCTTTAATTGTCCCGGTCAACATTAAGTCACACTCCTCCCCTTAATGTTGACCAGGGTCTCCAAGAACTTCAAGACCCATCATTGCTCTCCTCTTCGCGAACTTGACTTGAGGCAGCACCTTTGTTAATGTATAAGCCTTTTGAAGTTCACCACTAACATGTTGCACTTAAATCCCCCCCCCCCCCCCCCCCCTCAATACACTCTTGAATAAAGTGATACGTTGTATCTATCTGTTTGCTACGACCGTGGAACACGGGATTTTTCATTAGTGCGATAGCCAACTCATTATCAACCAGTAACTTCACCCGTTGGAGTTCTTCTCTAGTTAAATCACTTAACAAACTTCTTAGCCACAATGCCTGACAAGCAGTTGATGTAGCAGCCATGAACTCCGCTTCATATGACCTCAACGCGACAATCCTTTGCTTCTGCGAGGCCCATATAACCAAACTGTTTGAATAGTAAAACACCATACCTGAAGTTCCTCTCCGGTCTTCCACATCCAAACCATGGCGGCTGTCACTATACCCCAACAGTTTAGCATCACCTCTTCTTTTGTACTTTAAACCGAATCCAATCGTACCCTTTAAGTGCCTTAAAACCTACTTTAGTGCTTGGAGATGACAAAGCTTTGGCTTTTCCATTAACATGCGCAAACCACTAGTCGATTACCCCAAATCAGGCCTTGTGTGGAGCAACTAACGGAGGCTACCGATCAGCCAATGATACATTACAATGATACATTGTTGCGTCAACACATTCACCATTCTCATATTTAGTTAACTGTAGCTTCAGATCCATTGGCCATTTTGAGGGATTACAATTCACCAACCCAGCTGACTTTAGAATTTTTCTAGCATACCCGGACTCATTTAAACTTATTCCATCTTTATTTTGGTTAACTTCAATTCCAAGATAGTAATACAACATGCACAAATCACTCATGTCAAATACTTTCATCATTTTTTTCTAAAAACCTTTTAACCTTCCGTTCACTTGTCCCGGTCACGATGAGGTCGTCGACATAGACCCCTAGACTAAGAACAAACACTTATTTTTGTACACAGCTTGTTCCTGAGCGCAACAAGTGAAACTGAGATCTTTGAGTGATTTGTCAATACGAGCATTCCAAGCCCTCGAAGCTTGTCTCAACCCATAAAGTGCTTTCTTGAGCATGTATACCTTATTTTCCTTTCCCTTCACGATATAACCTTCAGGTTGCGAGACGTACACTTCTTCTAGTAAATCTCTATTAAGAAATGCAGATTTGACATCAAGATGATGCACAATCCACCCTTCTTTAGCTGCCATAGACAATATGAGCCGGATTGTTTCTAACCTGGCCATAGGAGCAAAAACCTCTTCGAAATCAATTACTTTTCTTCGGACATACCCTTTCGCGAGTAATTGCGCCTTGCACTTCGTTATCTGACTATCTGCATCTTTTTCAATTTATAGACCCATTTCAGATCGATAGGCTTGTGACCTGCTGGTAAATCGACTAATGTCTAAGGTCCAAGTCTGGTCCTTCTTAGTTGGTCCCAATTCAGCCTCCATTGCTCGTTGCCAATCAACATACTGCACGACTTCATTGAATATTGTGGGCTCATCATCTGCCAACAATAATTCTTGGTCATAAAGGTCTCGTACTTCCTCATCAGTCATTTGCGTGGTCCTCTCGTAATTACCTTGAGCCGATCGAAACCCTTGTAAAGGTGTGTGATCAAGAACACTAGGTGATTGCTGGATGTTTCTACTTTGGGTTGAACTCGACACTGGAGTAATCGGGTTCTGTTGTTCACTTGAGGTTCCCCCACCATCACGATCAAGTAGAAATGGGGATGGATTATGGTTAACTGGTGTCACATGTGTTGAACTTTGACACTCTTCATTATTGAATGAGTTAGTTTAAGCGGGCCTCTTCCTTTCATATCCTGGAATGTTTATACAACCCTCAACATTACTCTAGTCCCATCTCTTCTTTTCTTCAAAAATAACATCTCGGCCCATCACAATTCTTTTTGTATTTGCATTGTGTTAGTTGTATTTAGTTATAATTAGGGTTTTAGCCCATATAGTTGGCTAAAGCCCATGGGCCTTTTATGGGTTGATAGCTAGGGTTTATTTGTGTATAAATAGATGTAGTTTTTATGTATTTCTCACACCTTCAAGTAATAAACATTACTTTCACTACAACCATCTTCTTTACATGGTATCAGAGCTACGGCTCTCGATCCAAACCCTAGCCGCGATCTGACCCGAACCTGAGTCTGACCAGCCGTCACCAGCAGCCATCAGATCTGAAACAAGCTTCTGCCTTGTTGTTCTGTCCTGTCACGAAATCTTTTTTTTTCTTTTCGACCGTGAAACTACTGTTCACTGACGAGCACTGTTCACGCGAAATCACTGTTCACCGGTACTGTTCATCGCGGAAACACTGTTCACGCGCGGAAATTACTGTTCACGCCGGAAAACACTGTTTTAGCCGGGAATTACTGTTCACGCCGGAAGTCATTGTTCACTGCCGGAATTTCTGTTCA
This sequence comes from Bidens hawaiensis, assembly GCF_021521415.1. Classification (NCBI taxonomy): domain Eukaryota; kingdom Viridiplantae; phylum Streptophyta; class Magnoliopsida; order Asterales; family Asteraceae; genus Bidens; species Bidens hawaiensis. Next base: position 21,971 of record NW_027495081.1, on the reverse strand, counting down.
CTGCCGGAAAGTTACTGTTCGCTGCCGGAATTACTGTTCGCTGCCGGGATTAACTGTTCACGACGAGTAACTGTTTACGCCGGAATCTGTTCCCGCCCTCCACCCGCACTTGTTACTGTTCACAGTCAATTTTTAGTTTTGTGTATCACTATGGGCGAAAATACATACATGTATACATTTACTAAAGAGGAGCGTGATCTTATTCAACGGTTTCTTACCTCCCAGTTGCCTCATCCTCAAACCAGCTCGGCACATTCAGGTAAACCTTCTAGCCTTGACTTATCATGGGTGATTGATTCTGGAGCCACACATCACATGACTGGGAATCGGGGTATTTTTTCTAGTCTTCAAAATGTTTCCCATGCACCGGTACGTCTTGCCGATGGATCTTCATGTCCCGTTCTCGGCATAGGATCCATCAGTAACTCGGAAAACCTAAAACTGTCTTCTATCCTATTTGTTCCTAAATTTCCTACCATTCTTTGTTCACTGAGTCAGATTACCAAACAAAACAACTGTTCTGTGACCTTTTACCCAACTCACTGCGTTTTTTATGAACTAGGAACAAATCGGATAATTGGTACTGGTTTTGAATCAGGAGGTCTCTATCGTATATCCCCGTTTTCGCATCCTGTAGCAAACTTATGTGATTCCGCTGTCAGGGAGGCTCACTGTCGGTTAGGTCATCTCTCTACAGCGGTTCTGAGGCAAATGCGACCAGATTTACCACTTTCGTCTTTTAATTTTCATTGTGAGTCGTGTCAACTTGGTAAACATACCAGGCGTCCCTATCCCCCTAGGGTGCCCAATCGAGTCAGTTCTTGTTTTGAACTGTTGCATTCTGATGTATGGGGTCCTTGCCCTATCATATCTACGTTGGGTTTTGAATATTTTATTACCTTTATTGATGACTATTCTCGCACTACTTGAGTTTATTTATTGAAATCTCGTAGTGAGGTATTTTCCATATTTCAAGAATTTAATGCTTATGTTCAAAACCAATTTAACACCACCATTAAAACTTTACAATCTGATAATGCTAAAGAATATTTTTCCACCGACTTTTCTTCATACTTAAAAACCAACGGCATTATTCATGAATCATCTTGTGCTTATACATCTCAACAAAATGGTGTGTCCGAACGCAAAAATCGTCACATATTGGATGTTGCTCGCACAATCATGATCCAATCACGTGTTCCTCATCGTTTTTGGGGATATGCCGTTCTCACTGCCACATATCTGATTAACCGCATGCCCTCAACCGTTCTTCATGGTAAAACACCGTTTTCTGTACTATTTCCCAACGATGATCCATTTCCTCTCGCACCTAAAGTATTTGGTTGCGTCGCCTATGTTCATGACCATAGTCCAAAAACCATCAAACTTAATCCTCGAGCCATTCGTTATGTCTTTCTTGGTTACTCACGGGTTCAAAAAGGGTATCGATGCTATAGCCCATCACTTCACCGACCAGTGCCGATGTCACTTTTCACGAGTCTCCTTACTTTCCCGAGTGTTCCACTCCTGTTTCTGACCCGTTTCCCGACCTCGATATACCCACATCTCCCTTCATCCCCATCATTCCTGTGTCAATTCCTTTTACCGATCCAATCTCTACTGATTCTGACCCACCGACAAAATCTCCGCCACTGCTTTTCACATATGCTAGGCGGGGTAGGGGTCAAACATCAGCGACTCTTGATTCACACCCTGGCCACGACCCCGAAATACCCTCCGATACTCCGTCTACATCTGAGCAATCCACACCTCTCACTAATACATCCTTACCCGATCCAACAACCTCTGATACTCCCGTTTATGATCCTCCTGGTGCCTCACTTCCCGATATACCTATTTCTATTTGCAAGGAACCCCGGAAATGTACTCGTTACCCAATTCAGGACTATGTTGCCTACACACACCTATCTCCTGAATCTCATGCGTACACCACTACCCTTGATTCCTACCCGATTCCCAATAATGTGACGAGCGCTCTCGCTCACCCAGGATGGAGACAGGCTATGGAAGATGAAATTGGGGCTCTAATGTCCAATCATACATGGGATCTTGAAACACTTCCTAAAGGGAAGCGTATTGTTGGTTGTCGTTGGGTGTTTACGGTTAAACTACACCCGGATGGCTCCTTACACCGCTTAAAGGCTCGGTTGGTTGCAAAAGGGTATTCTCAGGCATATGGCATTGATTACGATGGAACCTTCTCTCCGGTTGCTAAAATGCCATCTGTCCGTATTTGTATCGCTCTTGCTGCCATTAATCATTGGCCGCTCCACCAGCTTGATGTCAAGAACGCCTTTCTTAATGGTGTTCTTGAGGAGGAGGTATATATGGAGCAGCCCCCAGGGTTCGTTGTTGAGGAGGAGGCCTCGAAAGTTTGCAGGCTACGTCGTTCTCTATATGGTCTTAAACAGTCTCCCAGGGCATGGTTTGGTCGATTCTCTAGTGTTATGGGACAGTTTGGGATGACTCGGAGTGCCTACGATCACTCTGTCTTCTCTAGACACCAGAAAGGAAAGAGGATTATCGTAGTTGTTTATGTGGATGACATTATAATCACAGGTGATGACGAGGTCGGGATTATCGAACTCAAGCAGTTTCTTCAGTCTCAGTTTCATGTCAGCGACTTAGGTCGATTGAGGTATTTCCTTGGCATAGAAGTACCCCGCTCTCCACAAGGAATACTTCTCTCCCAACGAAAGTATGTTCTTGATATGTTAACTGAATGTGGCTTACTGGGTTGTAAACCTGTTGATACCCCAATGCTTCCTACAAAGAAACTCCTCCCAAAGGAAGGAAATCCAATGAAAGATCCTGAGCGATACAGACGGTTGGTTGGTAAACCTAATTATTTAACCGTCACACGACCGGATATCTCCTTTACTGTCAGTAGTCTGAGCCAATTTATGGCTACACCATACACCGGTCACTGGGATGCTGCCCTTCGTGTCTTAAGATATCTTAAGACCTCACCTGGCTTGGGTATATTATACTCCGATCAGGGTCATTGTCGTGTAGGTGCCTTCACGGAAGAAGGAGATGGTCGGATATCAGGGTTCTCAGATGCAGATTGGGCAGGTTGTCCGATTTCTCGACGATCTACCACCGGATATTGTGTGTTTGTTTGAGGAAATCTTGTATCATGGAAGAGTAAGAAGCAACACACGGTTTCCTGGTCGAGTGCCGAATCCGAGTATAGAGCCATGGCAGATGTAACATCAGAGATGACATGGGTTCGTCGTCTTCTCAGAGAGCTCGGGGTTGTTTCTAATGACTTGATGAGGTTATACTGTGATAGTAAGTCAGCCATTCACATAGCCAAGAATCAAGTATTTCATGAGAGGACAAAACATATTGAGGTCGACTGCCACCTTATCAGAGATCGAGTAGTAGGCACACAAACTGATCCTCCTTCCATTCAACCAGTTCATGGGAAGACAAATTTTCAGCTAGCAGACATTCTAACTAAACCGCTCCGGAAAGCTCAGATAGATTTTATTTGTAACAAGTTGGGCATGATTAACATCTATACTCCAACTTGAGGAGGAGTGTTAGTTGTATTTAGTTATAATTAGGGTTTTAGCCCATATAGTTGGCTAAAGCCCATGGGCCTTTTATGGGTTGATAGCTAGGGTTTATTTGTGTATAAATAGATGTAGTTGTTTATGTATTTCTCACACCTTCAAGTAATAAACATTACTTTCACTACAACCATCTTCTTTACACATTGTATAGCCGATACGCTTTACTACCCTCTTCAATTCCCAAATTTATCATTGCAACACTTCTGTCGGCCAATTTTGTCACATGATTCCCAACCTTCTTCACGTATTCAACACAACCAAACACTCTAAGGTGTTTGAGTGTCGGTTTTATTCCTTTAAACTTCCCGTACAGTGTCATGTTTTTCACCCTTCTTCTTGGACCCGGTTGAGAACATACACCGCATGTCGAACAGCCTCACCCCACAAAGTTTCTGGCACACTCATGGTCTTTAGCATAGCTCTAGTTGCTTCGATAATTGTACGATTACGCCTCTCCACTACTGCGTTTTGTTATGGAGTGTGAGGAGTCGTTAATTGTGTTTTAATTCCTTCATGTTCACAGTACTCTTTAAACAAATTAGTATTAAACTCACCACCGTGGTCTGATCGAAACATTTTGATCTTGTGAGAACTTTTTTTCTCAACCAACATCTTAAATTTCTTAAACACATACAATGCTTCATCTTTGTTTTTAATTAAATATACCCACATAAATCGGGATTAATCATCAACAAGCAAAAAAAATACCGGTTTCCACCTTCTTTTTGTGGCGTTATCGGGCCACAGAGATCACCATAAATAAGTTCTAGTGGGTGATTGTAACAACTCGGTTTTACCAGTTTATATTACCCTAGCCATTTCATGTTTGGGGAATTTTATTAACAAAAATGTCTCGTTTTTCGAGTAATTATTAATTTATTTTAACTACTTATTATATTCATTTATTAAATATAAATAACTTTGATAAATCTACAATTCTTACACTAAACTATACTTTAATCCTATTTTGTTTCCATCCCTAATCTGGAAGGACCAATCAGCAAATTCTGGTTATTTTATCAATCCTTAACCCAGCACCCATATCCAGTAACCCATATAGTAAACCCGTGACCTGTTTAGTTACTTGATGCTTAATTCTCGTCATAAATTTTGGTAATTGAATCGTCAACCTTGTTAACCTTACCATTTGAGGCCGACCGACACTGTTAATTTAGTAAATTGATCAAACGAGATACGAATTAACTAATACCTAAACCGTCCTAACCCGTTTCTTATTATTCAAGAAAACGAACATTAAAATTCAATTAAACCCTACTGTATCATCCTTACTCCGGCTCCGTCCTTTGCCCCATATTCAATTACATTATAACCTGCTGTGTGAGCGTGTTCTTTAACCTCTCTAGCCGACCCCTGCACCTGTCAATTAGCCATCTAATAATCATCTCTAAGGTAATTAAATTGTACAACAAGTTTGTATTTAACCATGGATCAGTCACCCTAACCTTAATCAGTCGATTATTACACGGATTTAATCGAATTGATTTCTAGGGTTTGTTCTAACTAGTTCTCTTTTTCTGTCTTTCTGGATTTGTTATAATTTGCCCAGCTAGCTCAGTTGGCTGGGTGTTGCGTAAACCTTGGTGAGCCGCCCCTTGGCGCAGGTTCGAGTCCCGGCCAGGCCTATTATTTTTAGAAATATTTTTATCTATTCATTCAATCATATTTAAACATTAAGTAATATTGTAAATGTATAAAAACTCATAAGTAATTAGTATTTTATGAAAACCGACACTTAAACTATTTATTTTTCCGAATCTTAGTTAAAATTATATATATATATTATGAATTTGTTAAAAGTGTTATTATTTAAAAGATTTTAAATATAAAATATGTGTTTATTATAATCTTGTTAATTAACGTATTAAAGGTATAAATTAAAGTATTTTTATGAAAGAATCATGTTATATAAATATTATCATGTATACTTTATTATTTACAATATTAACAAGAATATTTATTAATAATTAAAATACGTATTAACAATATTTTAGTTTAAAATAAATATGTTAAAAACAATCTCTTTATATAATCTATTCAAAAGTTTTATAAATTTTATTTAAGTATTTTTATGTATTTTTTTATATATAATTAAATCATATTATTTAAGTTAAAACCTCGCTAATAAAATTTATAATAAATCTAAGTAATATTAAACTTTCGTTAGAATGTACTCGATCATCAAATCCTAAACCTTTGTCTAATCTTAGTTCCGTTATTTCAATTATATTTACTTCTGCAATTATTCTCTATTAGGATATTCCGTCGGGAATCCCGAAAAGCTTGACTTACTGATTTCTTGCCCGATCATTTTCTTTTGCTTAATCGCTAAGGTGAGTACCACATTCCCCTATTTTACTTGTTTTCGACGTTTTGGGGACATATGCGTAAATTATACTTTCTCACATATACTTATACTTAAAACTGCAACTTTGTCTTATGTGTTAACAACTTATACCTTACTTGTTTATGTGCTTACATGCTTTACGTGAACCGCATTCGGAGAGGTCCAACATAATCTCAGAATAGTATGATCATACGCCAGTCGTTATAGCCTTTGTGCTTCTCGACATCTCAGTTATACTTGCTCATTTGGTTAATTTGTTATTCTCATATGACTTGTTGCAGCTAATTATTTTGTTATATATACTATATGTACAACTAAACTGGTGTGTTGCTCACTCAACATGTGTTGTTGACAAAATTCTATTTTAAACGCATATGCAAGTTATGATAGAAATTTAATGCAAGTTGGTGAAGACTTAGTGAAGAATTTAAGTTAGAAATGATACGATCAAGAATTTAATTTGTAATTGTTGTTTGTTTAATAAGTTGTATTTTGTATTTGAATTATTTGAAATTATTAAATAGATATTGAAACTTATATTGTGCATGATAGTAACCTTGAGAGCTGTGACAATCAGTTCGCGCCCCGACATTTCCGCCGTAGGTTGGGGTGTGACAGTGATTAGCTTGCCAAAGTGATTCTTGTGGAAAAGGGTTTTCTTGCATGCTTTCCATTACACACTCTTACCAAACTTGATTTGGTGTTTAATTACGGGTATGCAATTAACCAATTTCTTTCTTCCAACTGATTCTAGAGCATGAAAGTTCACATGCCCCATTCTTGCATACCACAAATGGGTCTCGTCATCCAAACTTGCATGTAAACAAACAGGCTTAGTAGCTCTAAGGACAATTTTGTACAACCTATTGACCGACCGTTGCACCTTCATGATCAACAACCTTGGTTCGTCATGTATAGTTAGGTGTTCACCCCGCATTCTCACATCATATTCCTCCTCGGTCAACTATCCCAAGCTTATAATATTGCTATGCAAAACAGGAAAAAAATACACACCTATGATGACTCGTTGTTCGCCATTCTTGCACTCAAATATAGCAGTTCCTTTACCTTTGATCTGAACTTTCGACCCATCTCTGAAATATACCGATCCCGTTATCTTATCATCCGAAACAATAAACAATTCCTTCCTTCCCATCATGTGGTTGCTTGCCCCATTGTCAAGGTACCACGTGTCCCGGTCCTCACCAACATTTCATTTGTCTTTGTTCGGAACCACTTTGTCTTCATTTAATAACACCATAGTGGGAATTTCTTCTCCATATATGCTTAACATCACTGCACCCTCTTCTTTTTGTGCATCAGTTAAGTTTGCTTCTTCCCTTCTTTCTTTTGTTTCTTTGCAATCCGATGCATAGTGACCATATTGTTCACATTTAAAGCATTTAATGTGTTTCTTATCTTTGTTTTTTGAGTTGTCTCTCTGATCATTTTGCCCAGCATACCCACCACGATTACCCTACCACGGTTGCTACCTCGCCCTATTGAACCACCACGACCATCCCAGTCTCTTTTCCCTCGAGTACCTGAAAATGGAGTCCTCTACGACCCTTTGAACTAGAGTAGTTTATAGCCTTCATGAACAACAAACTACTATCACTACTTTGATTACTTTGGTGAAGCCTCAACCTGCCTTCATAAGCCTTCAATCGACCGACGGCCTCTTCGAATGGCATATCGTCCATATCCGTTGTTTGTTTTATCGATTCCACCAACTGAATGTATTTCTCGAGAATAGAATCTAACAATTTTCTTAGCAAAACCTCGTCTTCAGGAGTAGCCCCAAGGCTACTATATTGTGAGATCATCCCACTCAGTTTTCCAACAAATTCATCAATCGACTCAAGTCCTTCATCTTCAAAGCTTCAAACTCATTCTTAATTGTATGTAGGCGTGCTTTCTACACACGTTCAGCGCCTACGTACCTTGTTTTCAATGACTCCCAGATCTCCTTCGTCGTCCTTTTCTTTGCCACCTTCAATAGGGCATCATCTGGGATTGCTTGAAATATAAATGCACGAGCAGTCTTATTCTTTTTTCATCAACAATTGCATCGAGTAGTGGTTCAACAAAGTCCCACAACCCTTGGGCATCCATAACAGCCTCCATCTTGATGGCCTAGTGGTGTAGTTTGTGGATGTTAAGATGGGTCTTTGTAATGAAACTGAACTGTAATCTTTTGGGTTATCTGAGGTTGTAGCAACAGGCATGTCTTCTGTTCGGATGTATTTTGGAATAAGTTGGACTGATCAACCGTGCTCTGATACCAAATGTTGGTAATAAGATAAACATATATAGGATAAACAAAGGATGGAAAAAACAAAAGTGTGGGACAAATTTCTTATGTTATTACTTGAATAAGAAACTAGATACAAAGTAACTCTTAGAAAGGAAAAGCAAAATGAAAAGTACATCTAGACATGGAACATACCATGCTATTTATTGTGAAAAGAATTAACGTAAAAAAGTGAAACATCTTCACAATTATTTCTTGACCTTCCATTTACCTAATTGTAGGTCCCATGACCGGATCAAACAACAAAACAAACTAAGTACTAGTCGTTCTTTGATCAACCTCACAACTAGTTGGCGGTAACAAATAGCTAGACCGAAATCTCGGATCTTGTGGTGTAGGGGTGGGAGCCGAAACTTAGAGGGTGAGGAGGTAGAGAGAGTTTGTGTTACTTGGATAATAATTTGCAAATGGTTTATTCACAAGGTTGTTGGAGAAATGGGTTAAGTGACCCTTTATATAGGGTCCCATTTCTCCAACATTTACATTTTGTCCTTACACAATAAACGTACTGAGGTACGTATTACACAGACTCTAAGCAAATATAAAGACATACACGATCATAAAACTAATATAGAATATTGGCCCTACAATCTCCCTCTAGGATTGAGTATGTCTAGAAACCTTCATCATGTTCCTTGCTTCGTCTTTATTTCTTGAAATCTAGTAGTTGTCTTGATCCAAGAGCTTGAACGACATTGGATCTTGGAAAATTCTTTATTTTCCGATCTTGAAGACTTGAACTTCAATCTTATTTTCTGGGAAGGCTCGGCAGCAGCAAATTTTAGAAACATCAGATGCGGGAGGCTAGATTCCTTTGTTGACTTTCGTGTGCCGGCTTGTTTCTTTGCTTTGTCCTTCGACTGATCTTCAAACATGATCAGTTCATTTTTAGGTTCAACCGCAACTGTCACGTTCTCGTTTTCTTTTAAGCGCTTCAGCATCTGCAACTTAAGTCTATGCAGCCCAAGACACTTGATCTTGATTTACCTGTCCATGTACAGCTGCACAAAACTCAAAAACGAATAAGATTCGTTCACAGACCCTCTTGGTATGAAGTGTTTGCCAGATAACTCTGAAATTTTGTTTTATATAACCTTTTCGTAAAATACCAATTTCAGTTTCTCAACTTGTAAATGATTTGTTTAAGTCCCAGATTTCCAACGAACTTTGTATGAACGACCTTGACAACAAAACACATGATTTTGAATAAAACAAATGTTTAATAAAATATGTACGAACACATAAGAACTTGAAATCTTTTTGGAATTTTCATATTTTATAATATTTCATATATAAATATATATATATATATATACATACATAATATTTTGAAGTTGAAACATAAAATAAAACAAGAAAAATGAAAAAGATAGGAGTAAAGATGAATTTAATATTATATAACAATAAAATTTACATGATTTTCTAATGACTTTAATATTTTTTCGAGAAAGATCACAATATGGAATCACATTGTCTATAATGTCCTAGATCACACTTCTATTTGGATATTATTATACCAAGAACCAAAATTCGATTGTAGATATGTTGGTTCGCTTTAAACTTAACAAGTATTTTGATTTCATCGTGATACATTAGGTATAATTAGGCACAATACTTGTGTGGTCCCCTGTTAATCCAACATGTTACATACTCCATCATACCTCGGGTATACTTTGTGTTCATCAGTATCACCCTGAATTGACTTCGACCCTCTAATGATTTATCAAAATATTTTGAGCTTCTATACACTTTTTGCAAAGTTTTCTTTCAAACAATATGTAAAGGTTGAATCATGAAACTAGCCTTGTTGACTTATGCCTTCATATAAAGTGTTTAAGACTTACTTGTTTGCCCCACGTTACGTGGTTCTAATATACCCCCCCTTTGTTTGATAAAATTATCAACATTTTTGTTGTTGATTTTTGAATATTTTTTGAGTATTTTGCAGTATTTCTGCTTTTTCAATAATTTTTGTCATTTTTCAATATTTGAAGCTAAAGCAAGAAATAATTTTCATTGTGACCAATCACTAACGGGTTGTTGTATGACTGGCTATTAGGATTTTTGCCTTCATTAATATGACTTATTTGGAGTCGGCAACCGCCTTATAAAAGTGTAACCACTAGCATAGGCAGATATTTAAGTTTATATCACTATGATACTCATTTTTCAAGCCTATCTACACATCAGGCAATGATCTTGTTGGCTTTTGATCTACTCTTTTCATGTGCTAGGATCACCTAAGACAACTTTCTATCATTTTCCAAAGGTCGGATCAATTTCTCAAGATTTTCTGATATTTTAATATTAACCGACTCTCTCTAAGCAGGAGCTCCCTCAAAACAAGATATTATACTTTTAAGTCTTTTTCTGATTTTCTTAAATAAGATAATAATATAAAATATTTTTGGTTAGTCAATTGACTCGTTTTTGTTTTTCTTAAGGAAAAAAGTGAAAATCTTTTTGATGAGTTAAAGTTAACTCATTTTCTCCCTCTAAAATTGTGACATATTTGAAAAATATTTACAAATTTTATATACAAAAAATATAGATAGGTTGTTTTATTCAAAATAAAACAATGGCTTTAGTGAAAAGGTCAACAAAGCTGTTGTCAGATGGACTATCCTAAAATGCATTATCACATCATATAACAAAGTTGAAGAGATTCAAACCGAAACCCAACAACTGATACTAGATCCATCACTTGAGAAACGCTCAACAAGTTGTAGTTGATCCATTTGAACAAGGTTGACATTGTTGAAGCACAAAGTATGAAACATTTCCATTTCCTTTTAGTTCTCCCGTGTCGCTTATGAAAGACTCAAATCTGTCATTTAATGGTATAGCATCAAATAGCAAGGGTTCGTCTTCCATCATATGTCCTCCTTGATAGACCCTACATGCACTAAGCGTTTAAATAGACATGGGTTCCCGAGACTTAATTGTCTCGGTAAAGTAGACCATAAATCGACAAAACTTGATTTTATTTCTTGAAAACAATTTATTTCTTGGCGACTCGTCGCTTGAAGAACAGTCCTTAGGAATCCAAGCACAAACTTGTTCCTTGATTTTTTTTTGGACTTTTGTTTTCTAAATTTTAAAACTGTTTTTGGTGAACCTTTAGACTTTTCAATCTTAGGATCCGTGGAAAGGAACATGATTATAAAACACATTTGATGATTGACCCCGATCATCAAAGACATTAGTGTAATATGAATCCACAAAATTTTGTTGATAATGACCATAATAGTTGTTATCAAAACAGTTGTATGACTGAGGATTTTGTGATTGATTAGATGTTTGAGAAAATGATCTTTTATTTGGTGGCACGTATTTACATGAACTACTCGATTGATTATCATTTTCAAACACTTTTCTTTTACTTGAATTATCCTCAGTCTCACAACTTGATAATGAACAACTTGATATGTTCAACTCAACAGGCCTTTCCACCGCCCCACTTTCTTCTACACAAAATGCTGAAGAAGATGAACTACCATTAGGACTAACTGAAGGAACACCTGAATCAACAGTCTTGGGAGCAGCAGGAACGAATGTCTTTGAAATTGGCACATGACCAATACCATAGACCATTTCTTCCTCTGGTGGTGAGTTAAAATCAAAGTGAGGAAAGCTAGTATAGTTATCATTAAAAGGCGGTGGTACATAAGAACTATCATAGCCTATTCTAGTCTTTATTCTTAACTCCATTTGTGACCCAATTAATTTTTTCAGCTTTTCAGAAGCTAACTCAAAGTTTTCTATGGCAACTTTTCTTTGGGTTAATTCAATCTCTAATTTGGCAATCTTAGCATTTAGCTCAACTACGTGATTTTCATGACGTTTGGCCAAATTAGTAGCAATAGTAACTTTTTCCCTAAGATTTGCCATGTCATTAACATGAGTGTTGATCTTAGTAGTATAAATCTTTGAAGCCTTTTTAAGATCATCATTATGAACTTTAATGCTATGAATTTGTTCTAAGATTTTAGCATTATGATTTCTATAGTGTAAGACTTTATCTATGCAAGCTTGTGAGCAAAGTTTGTGTACCTCAGGAATGAGAGAGACAGGTGTAGGAATCCCATCAGTGGATATTGATGAGGTGTTTGCTTGACTACTTCCACATGCAACACACTCGGGGATGAAAGGACTTGCTTGACTGCTCACACCCGCATCACTTGTCTCATCTTTATTTTCTTTTGACTGATTGTTTACTCGAAGGTTGGCATCCATTGATTCAAAAGACTTGATAGTAGAAGTCAACTCTGAGAGTGTTAAGGTATCCAGGCTTGTCGTTCTCGTAATGGTAATCACACTGCTATTCCATGCGTAGGGCAGTGAATCCAACAACTTCATGTTGATCTCAGACAACTCAGGGATGATACCAACACTATTCAATTTAGTAACGAGTGACTCAAATCTGTTGATAAGAGAGACGACCGATTCTCCTTAAGTATGTTTAAACATGTTGAATTCTTCTTTTAACATGTCCTTTTGCCATTCTCTTATGTTGAGACTTCCTTCAAGCTTAGAATTGCAAGACATGTATCACTAATAAACTCCTCCTTAAATTACTCATTATCTCTCCCCGGCCAGCCGAAACGCGTCAACAGTTGGCCGGAAAATATGTCAAGAAAATTTGAGAGAATAGTACCCAATACACTAGGAATATTCCAGAAAAATTTCGTTTAAGAATTTTTTTTTCTCTATTTTCCCTCCAAAAAATCACCCAAAATTATCGAAAAAAAATATTTTGCCAATATTTTCAAGAATGAAGTCTCAATTATGAGGAGTATTTAGAAAAAAAAAATTGTTCAAGAAAAATTTTCCCGCCAAAATACTCTTGAAAACTAAGTGTAATGTATACGAGTTGGGTGAATATTTTCGAATGGATGAATGTATGCGAATGAGAGAGGGTTGTAAGCGAGTATGGTGTGTATGTGAGTGAGGATGTTGTAAGCGAACAGGAAGGTATTGTAAGTGAGTGAAAGTATCAATTCGAACAGGCTTGTTGTAACTGAATTATGGAAGTAATCGATTGTACAATTGTATGAGAGTGACAATTGTAATCGATTGTACAATTGTATGCGAGTGACTAAGGGGTAATCGAACAAAGGGATTTTAAGCGAGTTGAGTGAAAGTGATCGAATGGGAATTGTAAGCGACTAAGTGTAAGCGAATCTGGATTGTATGCGAGTGGGAATGTGAGCGAATCTGGGATTGTATGCGAGTTGATTGTGATCGACTGGAGATGTATGCGAGTTGTGATTGTAAGCGAGTTTGGATGTAAACGAATTGAGATGTATGAGAGTTGGATGAATGATGGAATGTAAGCGAGGCTGGAATGTAAACGAGTTAGGATGTAAGCGAGTAGAGGATTTGTAAGCGAGTGGAGGAGGTGTAAGTGACTGATGTATGCGACCAAGGTGTAAGTGAACAAGGATTGTAAACTAGTTGAATGAAAGTAATCGAGTTCCACCACCCACAATCTTGAATTCGAAAATTTTAGACCAAAAGGGTAAGTTACCAACTTACTTTCATATCACCATTCTCAAACATGTCCAATACATGCAAAACACATCTTTTGACATAATCCTTCACATGCAACCACACAAACACAAACCTTTTGTGATTCACACATGACACACCACACACACAAAATTTAACACATCTTAAGCATGTTCATGAACAAGAACAACAAAGAACTCTTGAAGAACACTAAAACACGAAAACCACTTATTTTCTTGAAAAATCCGTCTTTAGACACACAAGACCAAAATCCAAGGTTGTGACCCAAGATCTACAACTAGTAGAGGCCGAAAGCTCTTATACCAATTGTAGGTCCCGTGACCAGATCAAACAACACAACAAACTAAGTATTAGTCGTTCTTGGATCAACCTCACAACTAGTTGGCGGAAACAACTAGCTAGACCGAGATCTCGGATCTTGTGGTGTAGGGATGGGAGCCGAAACTTAGAGGGTGAGGAGGTAGAGAGAGTTTGTGTTACTTGGATAATAATTTGCAAAGGTTTTATTCACAAGGTTGTTGGAGAAATGGGTTAAGTGACCCTTTATATAGGGTCCCCATTTCTCCAACATTTACATTTTGTCCTTACACAATAAATGTACTGAGGTACGTATTACGCCGGCTCTAAGCAAATATAAAGACATACACAATCCTAAAGCTAATATAGAATATTGGTCCTACACCAATCTTTTGACATATCGGTTCTTTAACTGTCCGAGTAAGCATTAAGTCACATAAAATATTATCCAATAGAACTTGTCATGGTTTTAATTTAATCCGTAAAGGCTTTTTGCGAGATAAGCAGTTTGAGTCAACCTTGGCTTCTTAAACACTGTTCCGCTGTGTCTCTCCATCCCCAATATCTTCTTACAATTTTTCAATGTCAAACTTGATCATAAGAAACTTCTTAGTATCATTTACCTCATCCATATACAAAAGTAAATAAACATGCTACCTTGTTGTATAATCTATGAAGTTGACACAAGTGTCGCAAACTACTCCTATAAACCCCATAAAGGATCCTTTACTCATCATACAACATCTAATATACCCCCGTGAGCTAAGATCGGGAAACAACTTGTAGCTTGGAGTGAAAAGCTGTGAATCTCTGTGTTGGCAACAACTTTGTAAATATGTCTGCAATTTGATCTTACGTGGATATGAACTATACCCACAACTTTCCTTTATCATTTTGTTCTCAAACAAAGTGGTAATCGACTTCAATATGTTTTGTTCATGCATCCAAGACTGGATTTGATACAAGGTAAGTTCACCAAGGTTTTTACACTAAAGGGTTTGTGTAACTTTTTGTGTATGCCCGCACTTCTTCTAATAACGCTTTAAACAAGTTAAATCATCGATGGTTTTGGCAAGAGGTTCGTATTCTTCCTCTGTACATGAGTGAGAAATTATTCATTGTTTCCATGTGAAGTAAGAAGCGAGGTTGGAACCTGACCGGTTCTCTGTTCTGGTTCTTCCTGACGCGTTTCGGATCTCCGTTTCGGCTCGTTTTTCGCCCTTTTTAATCACGATCAAATCCCGGAACCTACAAAACATAGAAATGTTAGTAGTATACAAATCTCGACTAGAAACGAACAAAAATTATTAAAATATTAATTAAAATGAACAAGGGAAACAAATATATTTAGCATTATATCAGAACCCATATATATGGAAAATCCCCCTGGTTCGAGGGTCAATGAGGTAACCAACCCACGACAACGTTTTGTGCATCCGGACGTTGTACACTAGGCTTTTGAGCATATACTTATAGGTAAAATATATACTAAATCATATATAAAGCTATATATTGGGTAGTGATGCTAAAAAATATATGGGATACATAAAAAAAATTTTACATGAGCAGTTTGCGCCTCATGTACGGAAAGTTCGCCGCTTTTGCGCTTCACGCTTTGCGCCTTAGTTTTTGACCCTGTCGCTTTTGTGCGCTTCACGCTTTGCGCCTTAGTTTTTGACCCTGTCGCTTTTGTGCGCTTCACGCTTTTTAAAACCAAGGTATTGTTAACGATAACATTAATATCATTCACATAAACCATGATGTAAACAAGAGATGAGCCACTTTTGTGCATAAATAGAGAGGGATAGCGGTCTTCAAGTCCATACACCCAAGTTTTAGAGGGATTGTGACACATAATGAAACCAAACACATGGAGCTTGTAGTTTTAGCCCATAAAGTGACTTGTGAAGTAAACATGCATTATTCAGGTGATAAGAATCAACAAAGCCTTTTGGTTGTTTAAAACATACTGTTAACGTGAGATCTCGATGTAAAGACGCAAATGTAACATCGAGTTGACGTAAGGGCCACTGCTTTGTAATCACAAGGGTAAGACTTGAATTATTGCATACTTGACCACAAGAATGAATGTTTTATTAAAGTAAATGTAGGAGGCTGGTGAAACCCTTTAGCAACAAGACGAGCCTTATAACATGTAATAACTCCATGTTAATCTTTCTTGATCCTATAAACCAAAGCAATAATAGTTGAGCGAGTACTTAATGATTTGGGAGTGTACTATGGACTGTGCATAATGTAGTGTATACCAGTGTGAGTGAATACTTCAAACAAGCGAGTCCTTTAATGAGCAAGTACTAAAGGCTAGCTACAAGTACTAGATGTGGCGAACACTTAGTTATACGAGTAATAGAGAGTGATACTCAAACAATGAGAATACTAGCTGAGAAAGTACTCTTGCGAGAACTTAGTAAACCATGTCTAGCATGCGGCTCAAGAAAGGAAGTTAAAGACGTTATGTAAAGCCAGCAAGTTAATGTTTTGAGGTGAATGATCGGTTCATTTTTAGTGCATTACTTATGTTTTGAAGTGAAAAACGATGAATAAAACAAACAATTTAATCATTTAGAACAGTTAATACAAATTGATTTGATAGTTTAAGGGGCAGTTTGGCAGCCTTTTAATGAGTCTATTAAGCGGTCATCTCTAAAACGGTCAGACATAGAGCGTGTTTGATTACACATCTCAATGGCTCATGAAGCTTCTTAATAATTAAGTTTCAATGACATGATGAATAGTTCAAAGACTATTAATTTAGCATCAAATTGCCAAACAACTGCTAAATAAACCGGAGATCCAAGGTAGATGACAGTTTACATGGGCTTCAATCCATTGATTAAACTATCTAAGCAGCCCAGGAAAAAAACAATAAAAAAAGCCCAACAAAAGAACTAAAACAACTGGCAGTACTAGTAGCACTTATTGAAGGGTTCTAGACATCCAGATCAATGGCAGACCCATAAAATTTTCTCATATGAGTCGGAAATTTTTTGTGTCCGTACACAATTGTCTATTGCAATATAATATTTTTTTTAGTCCAGTTCAACCATTCCGTCCGGGTGGAACCATGTCGGTCATATACATAGCAAAAATGATAATCAAACAAAGCATTAGATAACAAAAAAAAGTATGAGAACCTTAATTATAAGTGCATAATTATTGTACAATATATCTAGCTTTGTTCTTTACAGGTTTCCAGAGGCTCAACCATGAACCATGAATTTTATCCTATGGGTTCGAGATTTTTTGGTGCTCAATTTTTTTCAGACGTCAAAGTTTACGGACCCGGATGTATTGGGTCGGGTTAGGTCAATCATTCGGTTAGATAAATAAAATGCAATATCATAATTATTTCAAATGTATATCGTTTAACACTTAATAAAATAAAAAGTCATATTAAATAATATATATATATATATATATATATATATATATATATATATATAACATAGGGTTGAGTTATAATAAGAAAATTAGTTTTTCTAAGAATGATAGGAAATAATCTTGTTCATTCATTTTAAAATTGAATGGTTGAGATTAGATTAGATAGATCATAAAGTGTAAAACAAGGGTAAGGGCATAATAGAGATAACACATTTGTTGACTTTCTCTCTCCACATGCAAGGCACATGTCAAACACCCCCATCATTTTAAAACGCTCATAACTTTTTTATACGACATTTTTTTTTCAAAACAATTTCACCATAATAACGAGTGTTTTTTTATCTTTTATATGAGTACCATATTGCTATATAAAAATAAAAAAAAATCGTGGGTTTTTTACAAAGTGTGTTTTATCAAAATTGTGTTTTACAAAATTGTGTTATACAAGTGTGTTTTATTTTTTCATAGTGTTTTTTGCATTGTGTAATTTAATTGTGTTTTTGTCATTGTGTTTTTATTTTCATAGTGTTTATTCCATAGTGTTTTTTACAATAGTGTTTTCAATATTAAGGTATTAGACAAAAATACCTTTCTTCCTAGCCTTCTTAGGATAATCAAACTTCTTATTTGATCTTTTCTCATATAACATATAATAATTGTCCGGTACTTGTTTTCATGTTTTGAAGATGATTCATAACATATTCAATCGTGACTTTAAAAAAGAACTCATTTTCAATATAACAAATAAAAGCATCATCTATATAATCGTCACCCATCCGATTACGCATCATTCATGTTTAGTTTTTATTTTGGTATTATGTTTAAGAATGTTATTTGAGTTGGGCTTATTGACCCATTTTATGAATATCTTTGACCTTTTTTTTATGATCTATATACGAGTTATTATTTGTCCATTTATGATGTTTGTTTGTAATTTTTATAGTTTTACGCTTACGGTTGCAACGGGTAATAATGATACGAGGGCTATCTTAAATTAACGAATAAATAATACACCAATGTAAATAAAGTAAGTGAGCAAAGTAATGTAAAATCGAAACATTTGTTTATATTAAAACACTTAATCTGTTGAATTCACCTCACATGTTACTTCCGCCATCATAATCCTTTTTTTCAATTAACTTAAATGTAGATTAGGTTGGGAGTTTGAGACTTGTGCTTAATAATTAAGCATAGAGTAATTGAAAATTTGAGCTTAAACTTGTATTGAAATTGTTTCCTAGTAAATTCAAATTAAGTTGGTATTTTATTTATATACATATATATATATATAATTATAGTTGTAAATATGTAAAAGAAAATATATTAGGTTCGGTCTCAAATTTCTGAGGTCGTTCTTGTAATTCCAACGGGGTCATTGTGTCGTTCTCGAAATAATATAGGGATCGGGGTCAAAACTATAAAGGGGTCGATCGAGATTTTAACACATATGTACTAGCAAAAAGAAATTTCACAGGTGTCGGCCGACCACCTACCCACAGGGTAGGTACGCCGAATTTTCACAGGTTTCGGCCGACCACTACCGAAAGAGTAGGTACGCCACTGATTCCGACAGCAGTTATGGTGACAATTTGGGCGGCCCCTGAGAATTCTGCCGAGCAAAGATAGAAGTAAGCAACCGGACACACATATCAAGACATATACAAAACCGAATTTAAAAAAAGGGAGTTTTAGTTTGCTTTAGACTATGCGATGGTTAACACTCATTAAGGCCTTTTTATGGACATCATCATGCTTCTTTTAATAAACAAATGAGTAATTATTACTGTCCATTCAATCATTACCGGTTCAAGCCACGTATGACGTTATTATAGAAGCGCCCATGTCCCTTCACGCCCCTATAATGCCAAGTGATGATGTAAGGGCCTTTCACTATTTCAGCCCCTATAACGCCTCTTTTTTCTATAATAACAACCCGGGATTATGATCTTAATTCATGGCTTGTAAGAACAGGGTTTGTTATGTGTTTAAACATTAGACAATTGTTTTAATGCTTATGTAAATGTTTATAACTGTGCTTATGTTACTCCGTTTTTATTAATCCAAATGACGTCTTTAAACTGATTCGCCAGTATCGTAATTCTTATGTAACATGACACGACGAGATTTTAATACTTCCCTATCTCATTGACGTTATAGTTTAATGTTGAATCACTAAAATGTCAATTCTACTTGGAATGGCTCCATTGACTATTATTAATCAAGTTATTTTTCTTTTTTTTAACAGCTACACACGTTCACACCCTCATCTACTTCTATTCCTAAACTACTTTAATAAAGTCTCTTCACAAAGTCTCTTCACATATCAAGTTTTGAAACTAGGGCTTCACTCATTAAAACAAAAGCCTTTACCAACTCAGTCAAACCTAAAATGTCTAAAGATTATTTAACTCTTTAATCTAATAGTTACATAAAAAAAATTATTGAAATATTGTAACTTATTGTAAATAAAGAATATTTTATATCACCTATCTATTGCAAGCTGCCGGTTTTAAGATTTATACGAACCACACACTAAGGCTATGTGTAGTGGAGGGGCTACAAAATAGAGCGACTTGCGTCATGTGGCGCCCAATCAACAAAAGGTGAGTTTTTGTTTTAAGAGTGTAATGATGCCGTAGCATATATATTATATATATATATATATATATATATATATATATATATATCACACACACAAACTGTTATAATAATAAAAAAAAACAAAAGGCATGAAGGGTGACAAGAAACCCCCCCCCCCCACACACACACACATTTCGGCCCGTTGTCGCCCTTATATAATGGTGTTCCTCCAATTTGTAGCCCCAAAACTTCCATTTTCTCGTCCTATTACGCATCGTCTAAGATTTGCATGGTATGTGATAAGATGATAGTGGTCTATACAATAAAGCTACGCATGTCGAGTCCTAGGGTGTCACGTGGAGTGCGTTTTCGCCCAAAGATTATTACGTGCTGGCTTTTTTGCATTGAAGGTAATTTGTTATTTTAAGATATAGGAAGATTCTCAACGCGTTGCGCCGGGTTGATGTTATCAGCAGTCGTATTCGTATAACTTATCAAATCGTGCAGTGCGTCTGCGAGTCAAGGTGAATTCGATTGGTGCTGGTTTACGAAACCAGTAATAAACACCCCCCCCCCCAAAAAAAAAACTTTGTTAAAGCAAAAATACGACAAATTAAAAAAAACAAAGCACGCGCTGCGGTTACGAACTAATGGCACTTCGTTTGGTATCTGGTTATGACGCCATAATAAAGCAAACCGTAAATTCAACCACATCCAAATACAAAAATTTAACATATTTAAAATAAAAAAAACATGCGGCGAACAAAAAAACACGCGCGCTGCAGTTGTGAACTCCATTCGGACAATGTTCCACGCGAAGAATAAACATAAGGCACATGAAATGGATCAATTTTGGTGATGAAATGCATTTTGGTGATAAAGAGCCTTTTTTCCTACTTTTGTTGAAAGCAGTTTGGGTAAAAGGAAAATGTTTAAAGATGTTATCAACAATCGGTCAACCAAGAGTAAAATTTCATATATTGAGGAAAAACTAGATGTTTCATTGGAGGTCTTAATAACAAAATACATACCGAATAGTCATTCTCCAACAATATTAGATTGCATGAACATTGTCCTCACTTTTCCTGATTTCAACGAAGGTTTTAAAAAGTATTCACAATCATTGAATGTCTTAACCAAAAAGCAACATCGTGAAGCTTTTATGTTTCCAACGACTCACGAAGCAAAGACGGAGTACCTTAAGTTACTTATTGAATAATGATTTGTCGTTTGACATTACATCTTATCGTTTGCATTATGTGATATCATTTGACATTAGGTGTTATTGTTTGACATTATGATTTATCGTTTGACATTATGTGTTATCATCTGACATTATGTGTTATCGTCTTAATTTTTAAATTTATATTATATAGGATGGATAGTGAGACTCTGATTCATATGATGATGATGAATATTCAGACGATGAGGATGTGGAATTCAAATTGTTATGTGCAATAGTTGCGGAATGATTCCTAGTAGCTCGTAATTTGCGTATCGCACGAACGCTATGTCACACTTCGAATCGCACGTGGAATATATTTATTAATGAAATATTAAATGGCCATCCGATGCGGTGTATTGAAATTTTTAGACTGCACGTACCAGTTTTTAGACAGTTATGTACAAATCTTGCAGCTAATTACGGATTGAAACAAACACATAATATATCTATTGAGGAGTCGGTTGGAATCTTCTTGATGAGTTTGGCTCATGGATGTACGAATAGATTTGTGCAAGAATCTTTTAACCATTTTGGGGAAACCATTCATAGACATTTTCATACAGTTTTAGTAGTCGTGCTTAAAGTGAGTGCCTACATCATCATGCCAACCGCAAACTATAATGAAGATGTACCTATACATATATTAAATAATCC